>NC_142949.1:1961736-1984236 GCF_046866305.1 Octopus bimaculoides | reverse complement strand
ACCCATCAATCAATTGTTTTAATATTTCGTTTGTCTTTAAAAGGTTATCATTACCCCTGACTTTTAACGAAAGTCACAACGCAAGAGAAAGCGCAATGTGCATCTTGGTTCATAGAGACCACATTAGACACTCAAGTCCAGCGAAATTACCGTACAAAGTATGTGTTAACATCCGCACATGTCATAAAATGTTTATGAAAACAAGAAGAGTCCTACAGAAAACAGGCGCTGGGTGAGCAAGGACATCTGTGGA
Organism: Octopus bimaculoides; assembly: GCF_046866305.1. Lineage (NCBI taxonomy): Eukaryota > Metazoa > Mollusca > Cephalopoda > Octopoda > Octopodidae > Octopus > Octopus bimaculoides. The sequence continues at coordinate 1,983,983 of NC_142949.1, read as the reverse complement.
AGAACTGCGAATTTGAGCAGGATTTCATCGTAGTCATACTTAGTCCATTTGTAATGCAAGTTGACAGGTAAGTTTACCACGTTCACAACATTTTTCACAAGAAACTGAGGCTTTATGCTTTGAAAGTGTAACGTTTGCAAGCATTTCAAGCAAATGACAAACACCAAATTTGATCTGAATATGTTACCGCGATTAGATTCAGATGACGGCTTCCTTCGGAAGAGATTTCTTTTCAGTGATGGAGCAGCAATTATCAGGAATGATAAATACGCGCAACATCAGGAACTGGGGTTCCAAAACACCACACGAAACTAGAGGACTGGAGAGAAACAACCCATGTGTATGTATACATGCATGCAAACATGCATGCATGTGTGTATGTATGTATGTATGTATGTATGTATGTATGTATGTATGTATGTATGAAAGAAGAAGAAGAAGAAGAAGAAGAAGAAGAAGAAGAAGAAGAAGAAGAAGAAGAAGAAGAAGAAGAAGAAGAAGAAGAAGAAGAAGAAGGAAATTGGAATATAGTGCGCAGTAACACTATTACGAAAGTTTTGCCTCCTCGGCACGGCCAGAATAATCAGGAAAGTATTAGTTAGCTGAAAAGTACGACGAATAGCAATGGTACCATAAGCTGCAGATAGTAAGCCCGGTACACACGCAAGACTCCAGGAGCTCCAACAAACCTGTGATAAATAGAACATAATAATAACAATAGTAATAATAATAATAATAATAATAATAATAATAATAATAATAATAATATAAATAACAATAAACGAAATGAAACTAAGTTTAGATAAAGATTGAAATTTTTGCAACAATAGTTAACTGCAGTACCAACGTCTCGGTTTATTATATAATACAGCGATTGATTTAACTGTAGGCGAAAATTTCTTTAATTTCCGTCTAATCTTTTATTTTTCTTATTTTTGGTTATATAACTTGTTTCTATTTAGAAATCTCTCGGGAAATACCTTTTGAAGCAATTTCTAAATTTCTAAATCTGTATTAAATTTTGATTGATTTGCAAAAAAGATCTTGTCTGCGACTAACGATTTCACATTTTGAATTTTGTTTGTTTTTATGTCACATTATCATAAAAAAAATCCAATTTAAAACATTACTCAATACTTTTACAAGATGTACATGTCATAATTTTAAAAGAATAGCAGTAACAGTGACTTTGAAGTTCTGGCCCACTAACCTTCATCGGACAGTCTGATAAAGGATAACAGTTCGAAACATCGAAGTCACTGCCATCACTATTCTCGTAAAATATAGTATATATATATATATATATATATATATATATATATATATATATATAATGGCATTTCTATATAAGCTTAAAGCTTATGGTGATCACAGTGCAATGACTAAGGAAAATAATATAATAAAGGGGCATATAAGCCCTCGACAGAATAAAGAAGAGTTTGCTATCCGCGTGGAATAGGAAAGCCTTCGACGCGGATAGGAAAGCTTTCTTTATTCTGTGGAGGGCTTATATGCCCCTTTATTATACTATTTTCTTTAGTCATTGCACGGTGATCGCCATAAGCTTTAATCTTATATAAAAATACGATTATCATTATTTACATGATTGTAAATTCGGTGCCGTATAAAAAATCATTCGCACCGAAAGCCAGACCGTTATTTAAATAACGATTAAATCAAGTGGTAGCATGGAGAGAAAAAAACCTTATAGGCTATAATTATTATTAAAATTATAAATAAGGGTATGTAAGAGATACCACCATGCTTGAAATAGCAGTGAAAACCTGACTCTAAAACCACATCATGTATCCAGTACAGAACAAGATGAAAAGACAAATAGATAAATAAACGAGTAAAACAATGGATAATTCCAGATCCTGGTTGTCTGGTTCTGTATAAAAATACTCTGCCTTCGTCAATGAAATATACTAAGAACTATACATAATTTAGTTAACCGTCCAAACACCATATATATATGTGTGTGTGTGTGTGTGTGTGTGTGTGTGTGTGTGTGTGTGTGTGTATAAACGTAGTTTAAGAAAAATCCATTCATATTTTCCATTAAGAATAATAACTTCGAAAATAGCCGTTTTCCGTGCTTACACCTTTGTTTTGCAACATGTTACTGTTGCAATGAAAATATCTAGTGTTTTCTTTTTACGTGAATAAATGGAAACGAATATTAAATGAAATTCTGAACATTTTCTATTTTGCGATCTATTACATCCTGATGTGTTTTGGGAAGTATTTGTGCTTGTATATTATCACGCTATTTCTCTTATATCATTCGTGTTGATCAATAGCACACTGTATCTCGAAGCTTCGGTTTCCAAAATAAATGATACAGACACGCTTTCATTATGTCTCCAACAACGAAGACGCCACCCTTTCTATTTGGACTTCGCTGGATCGAATCCGCTCTCGGTGCCGTTAGTAACCCGACATCTTAATATTTGTACTATGAGTCAATTCATCGCATTAATATTTATATTATCGAGAAGCGGAGGGCAATGAGCTGGCAAGGTCGTTAGTGCGCCGGGCAAAATGCATAGCAGTATTTCGTCCGTCTGCGTTGAGTTTAAATTCAGCTGAGGTCGACTTTGTCTTTCGTCCTTTTTGGATCGATAAAATAAGTACCACTTGAGCACTTTCCCCCTCCTCCGAAATTGCTGGCCTTGTGTCGAAATTTGAAGCTAATATTAATATTATCAAAGGCGGAGAGCTGACTGAATTGTGACCAGGTCGGACAAAATGCTTCACGGCGTTTTGTCCTTTTTTGAGTTCTGAGTTCAAATTCCTTTCGCGGTCGATAAAATAAGTAACAGCCAAGCACTGGGGTCGATGTAATCGATCGATCCCCTCACCCGGAATTGCTGGCCATGTGCCAAATTTTGAAATCAATATTTGTTTTATCAGTTAATATTGCCTCAATGTGAGACAGTGAAGTGCGTTACTTTAGCGAGAAGTGTTATGTAATTCAGTTCTTAAATTGAATAATTTTCATCACATGTAAATGATTAATCTAAAAGTGTGATTCAGATGAAAATTATTGAATTTCGAAAGTGATTAGATTAAAAAATATTTGATTGAAATCTAATGTTCAATTCAAAATCATGCAATTCTGAATTCTATCCTACTTTATGATATCTGAAAGAAATATTTTCTACTGTAATGCTGGAACAACTTCACTGCTATGAATAAAATTGGATTGAGAGGAACTGCGACACCTTTTCAGATGATTGCACCTATTTTAGAGTGGTAGGCTGATTTGGATACGCACGGTGAATGCACTAAGCAATATGAATTTTAATGTGAACGTCGACATCAGTTCAGCCCAAACGCCGTGCTGTTTCGGTTGCCATTTGGAGAACAAAGTGGAGGACAAATTTCCGTACATAGGGCAAGCAGTCTTTTAATGCAGATTTCGGCTACTTTCATGTTATTAAGTGGGGATTATTAAGGCTACTATTTCAGCGAGTATTAAAGGTATTAGGAAATTGAATATTGATAACAAATAAGGTATCTGCTATATACACATAACTTATGTATGATGTTTTATATATTTTTATATCTAGAGTTCTCAACTGGTTTAAAAAAGCAAAAGCTTTTCAGAAATACCTACACAAACGCAGACATATGTCACACATATATACATAATATATGCAACCCTCTCACTCTATGTATGTATCTGCCTGACAATCTGTATATATGAAACTGTTACTTTACACATACAGACATAAACATTTGCTCTCTATTTTATAGGGTATGCTCTTTTTCTGATTTATGATCTTATAACGAAGTTTCTTTGCTCCCCGCCGGTCACAAAGTGTATGATAACAGACCGCTATCAGGTCCATTTCTCACAACTCCACCGCCGGTTGGGCGCTTCTGCATAACCATAAAATATCTGTAATATTCTTCGCATTAATGGATTTACACAGCACCGGATATTCCTTTAAAAATATTCCTACACCATCAAATGAACTGTACAAAAGAATGCTACTTCGAAAGATATTATAAGACGCATGACGTGGAAAGCTTTTTTCTTCGACCAAGTTGCACCACATTCGGACAAAGACCGCTTTAACATCAGGTCTAGAAGATTCCTATCCAAGATCAAAGAACTCGAAGCTTTCGAAACAGACTTGCTGGGTATTATACCAAACCTTAGATTCCGTAAGTCCTCATTCACCTTTTAACGTAGATTTAGATCCGATATACACCTCCTTAAGAATACAGATAGAACCCTACTATTCTCAGATAAGACAAATAACTATTATAAGATATATAATGACCTCTACAACAGGCTCTTAGAGAACAACATCACACAAAAATATAGACGGGCCGCACCACACGCCTATGATCGCATCAATAATGAGGCTAAACGAATAGCTACCGACCTAGGCATCACCGACATAGTTGAAATACTAGCTTAACGTAATGCTTTTATAACTATCGAAGATCACGAACCGAACTTCGCTTCCAACCCTAAGTGCCGCTTGATTAACCCTGCCAAATCCAAAATCGGACTGTTGAGTAAACCCATGCTAAGAAGGATTAATAAAGACACAAGGAAGGCGTCTAATTTCTCTTTATGGCGTAAAACAATCGAGGTGTTACATTGGTTTGAGGCCAAACGAAGCACTTTTAGAGTTAAGTTCATACAATTCGATATAGTAGACTTTTATCCATTGATATGTTACTTGATAGGGCATTCGTATATGCTAGACGAATTACCAACATAAGCGATGGAGAAATAGATATAATTATGCACGCTAGGAAAACGCTGCGGTTCAACCAGGATTCGAACTGGGTCAAACGAACTGACCCTGAAGGCTCCTTCGACGTCGTGACGGGGTCATATGACAACGCTGATATTTGTGACCTTATATGGTTTTACATTCTGGACACCCTGGGTAATTTGGTTAATACTAGGGATGAAAAAGTTTGCTCATGTAAACACATGACGAAATTCCTATTCATCAATCTTAAATAATTCTTCCTTTTGACAGATGAAGTGCAGCTAAGCAGTGTGTTTAGCATGCTGACGATCCTACCAGCTCGCTGCCTTATTGTTTTCAAATCTTTAAACGATATTTGAATATTAAATACATTTTAAAATGCCTCCAAATTTTAAAAAAAGGAAGAAGAAAATGAACCGAAATTCAGTATCTATTGAGATTTTCTGGATATGAAGAACAAAAGGAGAGAGGATTAAAGATGTCGAGTCGATTGAAGATACTGCACCTCGTGTTAATTTATCTTAACAATCCCAAAATAGGGAACACTCCTTGAAATGAAACAATAGATGATAAAATTAATATGAGCTAAATGGAAGGAAAGCAGACAGACACAGAAGGCTTTGAAATCAAAACCAAGACAAAAAAACATTCAATATGGTGTAAGCTTATGCTATAACGTTTCTTCCAAATTAATTATTCCTCGAATATTTAAATAGCCATCCATAATAAAGGATTTAATGAGTTCATGTTTGCAAATGAGTCAATTAAGAAATAAAACGACCAAAATCAGTTAAAATCTAATTCGTTACTAACAGTTAATTATTTAGAGATCTCCTTGTATATTTATAAGTCATTGGCAGTATTTGTTTAAGATTTATTGAACAATTAACCAGAAACAGCAATTATTCACTGTGAACGTCTGAGAGTTAAACCTGCTTTATTGAAAGAAGAGCAACAATGATGTAGTTAGTATTAAACCACGAATGATGTTAGACCAGCGATGATGGATTTAGTTAATGTTAAGCTACCAATAGTGTTTGAAATCAATATTAGACTAAGAATGGCCTACTAATTTCGTATTAGACTAATAAGGAAGAATTAACTTTGTGTTAAACCAATAGTAATAGTAGACAAGCAGCAATGATATGTTTAGTTAATATTAAACTAACAATGTTTATCAATATTAGACTAACAATAACGTTTTCATTGAATATCACATTTATAATGATAAAATGATGTGATTATTTTACTAGAAACTACTGATTCTGCTTATCGTTGCTTATATATATATATAGAGAGAGATTACTAAAACATGAGAGAGACTGTTCTACTTAAGGGGAGAGAGCTGCTTCAGGATTTATATACACAGTTACAGTAAAAAAAAAACTTGTTCAGTGTGCCACGCAGTGGAACTGAACCCACAACCATGTAGTTGTGAAGCAGACTACCTACCACACGCCTTTGCCTATTATATATATATATGAAAGAATAATAGATTAACAAGATGGTCACAAGTGGAACCTATTTTATCACAGATGATAGGTCTGTTCAATCAGTGCAGAGTCGGAGCTAAATACCAACAATAATGGTAAGAACATGGATCTTTAGCGCAAATATTTCTCTACTGTTTCAGCAACTGTTATTCAAAAATGAAGACGATTCATTAAACAACGTAGGCGTAGAAAGCAAGAATAACAACAACAGCAGTAACAACAAAATAAAGAAAAAAAAATGTGTGATCAAATCTAGAACATATCTGATCATAGGTCTTCTTAATCAACGCCAACCCGGGGCTAAAAAATATTAAAAACACGAAGGGTCTTGACGTAATAGACTCATTTCTTTGTAGTTTCTTTATATCAACGTTACCGTTAGTAAAAATCATTAGTATGATAACCCGTAAATTTTAGATATTGAAAATTAAGTGTCGTGTCGAGAACTACCATATTAGAGTGGATAACTGACTCCTGAGCTCATCTTTAAGGATAGACTGTAATTGGCCTCTCAGAGACTAGCAATTCTCAAGAATTTTCCCAATAGCTATTATCATCAAAGTTTAAAACTTTGCTACTAGTGGAGTATATTTATATTGTAAGTCATAACATCTCGTTAAGCAAAAGCGACTGCATTAGTTCTGATGTTAACCATGGAATTAAGGAACCATTCGCTAGGAAGATTATCGTTGCTGACACTAACTTATACAGACACATACATAAATGCTAGTGTGTGTGTATGTGTGTGTGCATAATATATGTATTGTATGTACTTATATGTATATTTGAATGTATAAACACAGTGTGTTAGTATGCGCATGTATGTGTATATGAGTATATGAAGCCATAAGTATGTATAGACACACACACACGTATATATATACACACACTTATGCATGAAAATGTATTTTTACACATATGCATTTATTAATAATAATATGGTTTATATATATACATATGGAAATATGCATGTAGGTATACACTCATATATATGCATTAATATAGACATACATATATATGTATATATATATATATATATATATATATATGCACACACAAACATACACACACACACTCACGCACACACTCACACTCGGACACATATATGCATACATATATGCATCACATATATGTATCTTCAGGAGTTACCTCCTAGTTCGTTATCGTTCCATATTTTGACTTAAATAAACGTGAGGTAAAATTAAGACTTTCATTCATACACATAGTTTCCGGCGGCAAATCCACTGATTCTTGAATCTTTTGGAACAATAGACGTTGAAGAAATCAAATGAGAAGCGTCAGAGATATTGTTGGATTTCTGAATTCTTCGTTTTCTTTCATCTTGTTCGCTCGCAATGTAAAGATAAATTGTATGTTATTGTTTAGTTTCAAATACCTCTATTCGTTCATCTTCTATCCATGCGTGTAGTAAATATAAATGGATTAAAATATAAAACATGTTTAAGGATATAAAAGTATTAGGGTGTTCATGTAAGGTGTTCAAATCAGCATAAATCATATCGTTAATATGCAAACTTTAGGTTAGTTTAAATATGTTTTGGACATACTTCAAGGGTAACAGACAAGGCCGTCTTCGGCGGTATTTGAACTCAGAACGGAAAAATCGCCGCCCAGCATTTTGCCTGGCGTGCTAACGGTTCTGCCAGCCCCCAGTTTTTAAAAGCCAGTAATTTCGGGGGAGTGAGAATCAGTCGATTACATAGACAACAGTGCTTGATTGGTATTTATTTCATCGATCTCGAAAGGATGAAAGGCAAAGTCGATCACGGTAGAATTTGAACTCAGAACTCATCTCTATGAGAAGAATCCTATGGTGAAGACCTCGTCAAAGAAAATTACCTACAAAGAAAAACTGTAGTGTGGCTTTAAATAACGGGAAAAAGGTGATCATTTAAAATTTTTTTTTTTTTTTTTTTTTTTAAAGATATTTAGCGTTATAAAAGAAAGTTCATTGTTCGATTAGGTTAATTGCATAGAACCTTTACCCAGAGTGTATGAAAGGTACGGAGTTCGATACGCTGGCGTTTCACTGCTCACTTTTATTCTCCCTTTTCTTAATGTATTTACCCAATCTTCGCAGCTGTTTATCACAGCTATTCTGCGCTTGTGATCTAATTCAGATGAAAGAGATCCTTGAGAAGAATATAATGGTGAAATATTTGTCAAGAAATATTAATTACAACAAATGTTGCGAGGCTTTTAATGATTGAGAAAAAGGTGATAATTTTAAGAATTCAAAATAATTTTGTCTTTTTAAGAGAAAAATATTATTTTATTAATATAATAGAACAAAAAATTCACTCATTACAAAAACTAATCAGTAATCATTTAATTAAAAGATAATATTATTTTTCAGTAAAACTTGTTTTAAAATATATTTATTTGTAACAAATATGCCGCTACTAACCCTTAGTTGTTCTTAGGTGAAAACAAAATTTCTAAATTTAAGCAAATTCCACATTTAAAAAATAGTTACAATGGTATAATTTTCTCAATTATAAAAGTAAATATAACCAATTATAATAACAGAATCGTTGGTAAAAAGTGGACCAGAATGAAGAATACGGTCGCAGAATCCTAGAATACTTTAAGTCTTGAACCTGGAAAAGTACAGAACAAGCAGTTTTTAAACCAGGAAAAGTACAGGAGAAAACAAATCTCAAAATATTGCTGCTAAATTTATTTCTGAAATTGTTCATCAAATAGTGTATGCAGTGTTTTGTTCTTTTTAATATTTTTTGCTTTTATTTTCACAAATTTCTTAAAGAAAACTCATTATCCAAAAAAGAATTAAATCACAGATCTTGTGTTTTGTGTAATTCAACAGTGTAAAAAATAGTAAAACAAAATGTTTTATTAAAGAAACAAATGAATTAATTTTTTTAAAGTTTGCCTTAGATGAAAAAAACGTATGTTTTATCTACAACTGCAATAATATTTTTTTTAATTAAAGCTGATGAATAAATTGAGTGCAAAATGTAGAAATGACTGCTTAGCTTGCTTTACAACACTTAATGATTATAATTGCCAATAAAATTGCTATCATGTGATTATTTTAAAAAATATATAAATTTGCAATATCAAATTTTGAATAGGTAAACTTGAAGGTAAATTAGTCTTTCTCCTAAAATTGAAAATAAGTAGCTTCATGAGTATTCTAATTCTTAAGTAACTTTTGAATAAAAATAAAAAAATATAAAAGGTCATATATTGCTATTTTAGTTTTTAAATTTTAACTTCATCAGCAATATTTTAGCTTCCTTTCTTATTGTCCTGTACTTTTCCAGGTTTAATTACCGTTGTTCTGTTCTTTTCCAGGTTCGATAGTTAAGAATATTCTAGGATTCTGCACCCGCATTTTCCATTCTAGTAATGAACATGTTTATGCAGTCTCATTTATGATGAGGAATTAAAAAATAAAAATAAAAAAACAATGAAAAATGAAGGTATGAAATTTCATTAAATAATTCTGTTTATGCACGTAGATAAAATTACTGAAAACAAAATGGCGCCATACCTGCTGTTTAGTTCAAATTTACAATCAACAATGCACTCCTAATATCAAAATAAACAAGAAAAGACGAAAAGTAACGAATCAAACATGGTTGTTGAAGCAAATAGCTATTTTCATATATATACATACATATATTTGTATGTATGTATGTATGTATGTATGTATGTATTTATGCATGTATGTGTGTATGCATGTATGTATACGCGTATATAAATGCATATATACCTACATGCATGTATGCAAACACGTACACATACAACATAAACACTCACACATACACACATAACATAAATGAGATTTAAGCCTATTTCGAAAGGACAATAAATACCATATTGTCAACGGCAATAACAACAACTAGGGAAACGCCAACAACAAATATATAATTTAGCAGTAAATTGAACACCCCACCAAGCACACACTGACATACGTGTGTACCAATGTGCTCCCACACACACATTTATATATGCACATATGCAAACATATACATATATGTATGGCTATTTTATTATTGTATGTTTAAATATATTATTTTTCATTATCAAATGGCCAATTAGTTGTGCTGTTGAATGACATAGGGAGCGAATATTTCTTTATGAGAAAACCAATAAGCAATAAAACACATAACGCCGTTAATGGCTTCTCTAAAAGTGAAATGAAACGACACATTTATTTAAATCAAAATATAAGAAATCTTTAACTGAAAAATAAATACACAGAAAAAGAAAAACTTACAGGATAAATATATATATGTAAATTCATACTTATATATATATTTATGCATATATGCATGTAAATATACATGTACACATATACATGTACATATATCTATACATATGTGTATATACCAGTATATGTATATATACATAAACATATATATATGTATATATACATATATATGTGTATATTTACATATATATATGTGTGTGTGTAAGTATATATGTAAATGCATTTAATGGATGTTATTCATGCAGTCGAAGTTACGGCATCTAAGTTTATTCATTATTTTACGCAAATAAATTGACACACATCCAATGATATATATTTATACATACATGTTCATACATATATAAATACATGTATATATATATTTATAATCGTCGAAACGTTGTTTTTCCGAATATGGCGGTGAACTATCTCTTTCCATTTCTATCACTTTCTATTTGTCTGTTTGCCCATCTATCACAGTTTATGCAATTTTTCGTATTCATACGTATATATATATGTATGCGTGTCTGTATGTTTATATGTAGATATATATATGCATGTACATGTATATGTATATACATATACATACATAGTTGACACTCACATACATGTATATATAAGTATATATATATATATATATATATATGTGTGTGTGTGTGTGTGTGTGTGTGTGTGTGTGTGTGTGTGTGTGTGTGTGTGTGTGTGTGTGTATGTATGTATGTATGTATATTTCTTTGAATATCCTAACGAAATGTTTGTTAAAAAATAGGATCATGTGCAAATATTAAAAAAAACTGAAAACTGAGAAAGTGATAGAAAGGGTGACACAGAACGTTAAGTTTGTGGAGAGCAAAGCAAAATGTATGTTTATATGGGAACAAGGAACAATAGACGAATTTTATTATCATATTATTTTCTTTAACACAAAATAATATTTGAAATAAATTAGAATATACGAAACAATACATGTAATGTTAGAGAAATGTGAAAAATCTATTTTCGTTTATATACACGTACACACATAAGCTCACACACAGACATATATATACGAATACACGCATGCGCATACACACAAACACACACACATACATGTATGTATTAAAAGAGGTAGATATAGATATGTATATCTATATATTTATATATATATAAATGAGAATGTATGTCTATGTGTCTGTGTGAATCCCTAAAACTCCAGAACTACACAACCAATTTCATTCCAATTTTATACATGCATTACCTAGGTTCCCGGTTGTGTTTTAGTCAAAAAACATTTTAAATTCTTCCATAGTTCGAGCCCACAGCAACATAATATCTCCTCCACTATTTAAGTATTACGTGTCAAAAGTGAAACAAAAACACTCATGCCAAATACTTTCACTTTAAAAATGAAACTTTTCCACTATTTCAGTATCAAAACGGAAACAATTACATTTCGATACTGTAATTTTTGGGGGATTAATTTACACTACATACGAAAATACAGACATATTATCACGATACGTTATTAAACACTCACAGATCTACGCATACATACCTGACGACTGACATGATTGACAAGTGTCAATACGAAATTTTATTTTCATTTCCTTTAAAACTACACATTTACTGTTCCATTACGGATTAATAATTATCGCAGCAGTTGCAAGGGTTTGTTGTTCGTTTCACTGTGGCAGCTTGCTACCCATATTTTTTACTCCGTTTTCTGAGGGTATTTTGCCATTTCTTCATTGAACCATTTGTATTGAAAAATCTAAAGATGTATGTATATATATGTATACATCTAAATTTGCATCTCAGGGCACGCGTGTCGTCCTACCAACATGTTTTCTCTCGTTGAATATTTTGCTTAGTCTGACTTCAACTGAAAGAAATTTAATGTTATTTTAGTTCTTGCATGAATTAAATTAAAGAACCAAATTATCATGTTCTCGTAGGCACGTTCCCAGAAATATATCTTCAAATTTATTTCTCGATGGCTTTTTTTCTTCTTCAACTATTAAAAAATATCTCCTTTCATTCCATTTATTCGATCGCATTACTTATCGTCTTCTTATTTGGTCTGTTGCTTCCATTGAAGAATTTGAATTTGAACTTTTCGCTTCTACTGGTAGCCATTCCTGCACAATCGCATTTTGCATTTCGGCTCTATCCTTTTTTCAAATCGTAATTTCCTCCACACTTGCTAACTTTCTTTCAATCACTTTTTCTTGCTATTTTCCCTTCTCCGTGAATTTTCTTTTCCCTTTCATGCATTTCGGTTTCCTTCATTTCCGTTTATTCCTGAATGCTTTATCATTCTTTATCTTCGAATAAACCGATTCTTATTCATTCTTCCTCTGTTCGTTCTCTTCTTCCCACTTTTCTCAAAACAATAATTCTCATGCCTTCTTCCCTTTCCATTCCCTTCAATAATCAGACATTCTTCTTCTTCTTCTTCTTCCCCTCCTCCTCCTACTACTATCTCATCACCACCATCCCTACTACTACTACTACTACTACTACCTCACCACCACAATCATTAGTACTACTACTACTACTACTACTACCTCACCATCACCATCACTACTACTCCTACTACTACCACCACCATCACCCCCACCTTCAACAAAGAAACGTCACCCGGTTATATACAACAAATGCTCTTAAATGTGCTCGCCTAAGATGCGACATTTCTCCCTATATCAACAACGATACACCATCACCGGCTGTACATTACAGTTTCCCACGAAACAAAAATCTCTCTCTAAATTATCAGCATTTTATCCTGCGTTATGAATAACTTTTATGCTGGCCGTTACATCGCTGACATAAGTCATGACATTGCAATAATATGCGTACTGTTTTACTGCTCTTCTCAGGCCAAACTACTATCCTCTACTGCAACAAAACTCTCCGTTCTCACACCTGTTTATCTGTGTCCGGCACCCGTGCACAACATGTATCCTCTCAGTTAAGGAAAAATTCGGAACCTGGTCACTGACCGATTTAAATGAACAATTTTCCTTCTTACAGTTCTATATTTAAGAGATGAGGAATTATGTACATTATTTACATTCGACGGATATTTGTCCTCATCTTGTTTGATGTTAACACAACGTTTCGGCTGATATACTCTCCAGCCTTCTTCAGGTGTCTTGGGGAAATTTCGAACCTGGTCTCTCATTCCTAAGGTATTTTTCGATGTTGTTGTTGTTATTATTATTATTATTAATGTTCAGGTCACTGCTTGGGATCGAACTCGGAATTTTGGGGTTACCACTTACACCGGTGAAAATACACTGTTGATTGTCAACAATTATTGTGAATATGATAGTAATAATAATAGTAATAATAACAATAGTAGTAGTAGCAGTAGTAATAGTAATGTCATTACTACTCATAATAAAATTACTCTACCACAAACTAATAAAAGCCTCATTACAAAACACAATATATGTAGAATATGTAAAAGGCTTTAAAAAGAATGAAATCAATAGAACAGAAACGACCACACATAAAATAAATGAGCGCCGAGAATACAATGAAAATAGTACGGGGCGCAACACACGACAAACAAGCATATCATAATAGGAAAGCAAGAAACAGGCAGGACGAAGACAGAACTAGAAATTAAATTGAAAACGTAGATTATTGAAGGATCATTAACCCAAATACACAACCGTAACAAAAGTATGTCTTCGATATTTCACACTTAGCAACCAACAGAATAGAAATACACACCACAACATATCTAAGTCAATATTGAGGAGGAGGAGGATATAACAAACAATGAAAAATAAAGAAAAGTACGAGAAAGTATAACAAAGTCGATGAAGATGGATTATTGAAGATGGATTAACGTAAATTCCTGCCTGAGCTACAGATAAAACAAGCAGTTTTGTGAAACGTTAAATAAATATAACAGGTCTCTGCAAGAAATCCCGTCCACGGTAACAAATTACCTGAATATCAACGGATTGTGTAAACTAATCTATTTATTAGCAATAAGAACATCGATGGAAATAGATATTGATTCTGATGGAGTCATCCTTCCCCATCAGACTTAAGAGAAAATAAACAAATAAGTAAAATTAAAATAAAAAGGGGAAAAAATAACGTAAAATTTGAAAAATACATATATAAAATGAGTAAGTCTTGTCATAGTTTCGTGAAATGGGAAACGAAATCAAAAACAAAAAAATATCAAAAAAAGAGAAAAAACATTATATAAGAGAAAGAGTTCATTAAATTAAATCAGCAAAACTGTGCAGAATAAGAGACTTTGAAAATATACCAACCGGATAATACCTAACAAAGTTTCGAACTCCACCCGGTCCCAAAGTGGATGTAAATAGAATATATTTAAATTAATTGATAGTTTGGTGTTGCAGTGTGTTATGGTTAACTAATTGCCAATGAAATGAATCTTGCATGCTATCTGTAAATCAATTTCTTAAGTTAGTGGAAATACTTAAATAATATTCAAATATTTACAAAGCGTTCCCTTATCTATGTTTGTGCATGTTGTATTTAGTTTAACGCAACATCAGATTTTCTGTCCGATTATTTGCTTTTGTTTCGACCGACATCAAATCTAATCTAACAGATCTGTGATCAAATTCGTTCCAGCTGTGATCACCCTCTCTTTATTAGGATATCTTGTATCGTATAATTTCATGTTTTCTTTTTCAAGTTGAAAGACAGTAAGTTGAGACGTTTGAGAGATTTGGCTGTCATTTCTAGGTTGTCAGATCTATCAAGCCCGAATCTACCTTTAGGAGAGAAGAGAAAGAAGAACCAACTTAGGCGACTCAATGCGAGGTGAGATGGTGTAGGGTTTGAAACTAAGAAAACTACTCCTCGGTATCATGGGTACCATGTGTTGGATGCTGAAACTCAGTAATTTCAATAAAATCTCTCCTAACTAAAAGCAGAACAAGGAAAGTTGATATGAAGCACCACAGCACTCGGTTCTTCAACTCAAAGACTTATACATGAACAATCTTGTAGCTACATATGTACAATTGTATATACACCCATATACACATACACACACATACACAGTTGCACGAAAGCACATACACACACAGAAACAGCGATATACACATACACTAATAAACACATACAAACACAGGCTCTGTTGCTATTTAATAGTATTTTTACGTTTGTTCGACATCTTTACCTACCACCCTTCTCCAACCTCTCATCTTCTTAGCAACCTCTTATCTAACTGACCACTTCCTTAATCCATTATTACCATAACTCTTGTATTACAACGCATGGTTTCTTCCCCACCTAACTATTTTCTTGCTTTTTAAAATTCTTTTTCTTATCTGTTCTCTCTGTTCCCTTTCATAAGAAACGGTTTGCCTGTATCCGAAACTTCCTTTAATAATTTTCAGTATCCTTACAGGTATTACACATACATTTCATTAATTTCTATAACTACTTCCTTCCAACATCAAATGTTCGTTCTCTCAATCCGGTTATGATTGCCATTTTGTGGGAATTGAAAGTGGGTTCCAACTAGTAATATGAAAGCTGCACAATACATCGAACATTCAAATAAGATTTAAATATCTCCATGAAATCTTTCCTTTCAGCCTTTTCCATATGACAAGAAATTTGCACTCAAATCTGAATGTTCAGTGACCTGCTATGATTTATCTTGCTCTGGGCCTCGAAAGGTCTCTGCAAATTACTTTAATTTTCACCAATTATCAGAAACCTTTCAAAGGTTTCAGGATATTGCCATTCTACGAGATTCACAATCCTTTCAGTTATTTCTTGTAGAAGTCAAGTGATTCTGTATTTCTGTTTGAGCAATATATATATATATATATATACACACATACAGATAATACAATACTGTATATATATATATGAAAAGATAAGCAACTAGTTTTAAATCTCTGATCTAGAAATATGTAGTACCAATACCGTACAGTAAAGTATATTTGCCAACGCAACGTGGCTATCGACACATGATCTGTGTCCGTATACTGAGAGCAAGGGAGTCTACCGCTCCATTTCTAGCCATAGTGACACTTGTGGACCAATGGTTTCTGGGTAATTTCCCTTTATCAGTACAGGACTACCGCCGGCTAGAAATAGCAGTCACTCGCACTTGCTCACAGTATGTACTTTTAAAGTGACACACAGTTGCTGATCTCGTAAAGAAAAAAACAACTAGTTTTAAAGCCTACAGGTACAACGACGGTTATAAAAGGAGCTGTAGACTCCCTTGCTCATAGTATACGGACACAGATCATGTGTCAATAGCCAGCTGAAAAAAATGTTTTTTTCTACGACTAAAAAGTAGTAACATCATTTTACGTAGGACTGCCACGTTGCATTGACAAATATACTTTACTATATATATATATTTATCTGTCACTAAATTCAGGTATTCACAGGTAAACTTAGGAAAGTGAAATTGAATAGTTATCAATTGCACTGAATACAACGGATGCCAACTCGAGAATATCATTTAATTAGGTAATTATATTAAAATTTTAATTACAGAAATTTATCTCTCATCGAACCATTTTTAATGACGATAATGATCTGCATCTGATTAATTATTAAGAGAAGATTGCTTGCATCAACAGATGTAGATAAAGAGTCGAAAGATAGATAGATAGATAGATAGATAGATAGATAGATAGATAGAGAGGGAGATAGAGAGGGAGAGAGAGAGAGATGGAAGGGGGAGGAAAGATGGGAGAGAGAGAGATATAGGTAGATAATTACAGAGAGATAAACAGATATATTAAAGGAGTTACCAATTGATTGGTGAGCATCGATAGAAATGGCATACGTTAATAACCCGTGGGCATAACGGTACCTTGATGGAACGTTTATAGATAGATAGAGATAGATAGATAGATAGATAGATAGATAGATAGATAGATAGATAGATAGATAGATAGATAGATAGATAGAGAGAACTAGGAAAGCAGAAACAGAAGCGTTTGGAGAATATAAGAGTGTATGTGTTTAATCTAAAAAGACCCACACACTCACATATGTACACACACTCACACACACACACGTATTTATGTTTAATACGATATGAATGATATATATGTGTGTGTGTTGTGTACATGTATGTATGTATATATCTATGCATATCGATATATGTATTATACATCTGTGCATACAAATATATATATATACAAACATACATACAAAGAGAGAAAGAAAGAGAGAGGGATTAAAAAAGTGATGTAGTAAAAGACAAAAAAAAAATGATAGTTACAGAGATTAGATTAAGTTGAGGATATTTCAATAATTAATTATACTTGAATGCTGGAGTTTTTCTTTGAAGTAACGCAACATTAATTTGCTGGAAATTTGAAACAAAAATGTCTATATGCCGCTTTGTTATGTTTTCATTATTCTTCAGTTCGGGTGCGTGGGATTTGCACTCGCAAACAAGCAAGCATATATATGATATATGCACAAACACAAACAAACTGACGCCTATGTATAAATATGCATATCTACATACATACATACATATATACATACATATATATATATATATATATATATATATATATATATATATATATATATTATATATATATACATTCATATGTATATAAATATATATATATATATATATATATGTATGTGTATATTTACATGTATATAAATGTGTATATATATATATATATATGTATATATATATGTGTGTGTACATATATACATATATATATATATATATATATATACGCATATATAAACAAACTCAAACACACACACACACACACACATATGTATACAGACTCCACTGCGATTCTTGACAATCTTTTGGGATATCTCTTTGTTTTTTCTTACCCTCACTTTTAGATCATAGATATATGTGTTTATGAGTCTGAGTATTCGGCTGTTTTGTGAATACACACTCCACCCTCCCCACATGAACAGACAGATACCTGCAAAAATATTTTCGCTCTCTCGCCCTCTCTGACTCTCTCTCTTACTCTCTACACCTCTCTTTCTATCCCTCTTTCTCTCTCTTTCTCTCCCGTCTCTCTCTCTCTATCTATCACATGAATATTTGTATGTATATTTATATTTCCACAAAGATACGTGTGTGTGTGTGTGCGTGTATGTGTGTAGACATATATACATATACATGCATACACACATATATACATACGTACATACATATATATGCACACTTGAATTAACTTCAGAAAGTAATAGTTGCAAACAGTACTTTAATTGTCTGGTAGTAATTGATATATGCGTGTGTGTGTGTGCGTGTGCGGGCGGGTGTGCATTTATGTATATATATAATGTATGCATATGCGTGTGTGTGTGTGTGTATATATATATATATATATATATATATATATATATATACATACATATGTATGTATATATATATATATATATATATATATATATATATATATACATACATATGTATGTATATATATATATGTATATGCGTATGCGTGCTTGTGTGGATGTGTGTGTGTGTGTGTTTGTGTGTGTGTGTGTGTGTGTGTGTGTGTGTATGTATGTATCAACACGTACGTATGAATTCTCATATAGGTATATGTGTTCTCTCGAAAATTTATAGTTTGTTCCAATTTTTTTAAGTGTTTGGGGGGAAAAAAAGAATTATTGTCTGAATCGATAAACGTGTGTGTATGTAAATTCGAACGAGTCTCAATGTAATAGCTGAGAAAATGATACCGTTTTTATTGGCTGCAATTAACTGGAATTAAAAGTATTAAATATACTGATTTAAAAAAAAAATATGAACCCAGAACGTAAAGACAGACGAAATACCGCTAAGCATTTCACCCGGCTTGTTAACGTTTCTGCCAGTTCGAACGCTTTGACCCTCATGGATATTAAACGAGAACTTCTGGTTGTTGAATCTGGTACTGGAAAGGTCCACATTTTCTATGATCGTTGCTCCACTAGGTTCCTTAGACATCAAAATCACTTCAAACACAACGGTTTCTACATTGCATTGCGTGGTTGGTGGATATGTGGTGTTGTCTTTGTATAAGCAGCCTGTCTTTGATCTAGCTCTGGGTCAATTTAGAGATATTTTATTCATATTAGACGCACAGTTCAACAGAAACCCCCAATCTATGCCTATTAAAGATATTTGCTTATGTTTTTCTTGAAAAAGTAAAAGTAACTCGACTCGAAAAAAAACTTAGCCAATATGGAGATGGATCATATTTCTAAGCGTGCAACTTTCAAAGAATTCGGGTTTTTCAAAATTCCAGGACTTCAAAGCTTTTTAAGCCAGTTGCATTTCTGGACGGTGTTCCATTGATGCTACGTATTGAACTGGAATGAATATAGGAATAATGAATAAATCTACGAATACTGAAGTGACACAGTGAGAGGAGGTAAGAAACAGCATTTCAAGCGGAAAATCTGTGGATCGTTAAAAGAAATAATTTAAGACATTCAACGTAAAAGACACACTTGGAAGCCAAACGACAATGAAAGCGACAGGAAAGATTGAAGAAAACCGAGTAGTAGTAGTAGTAGTAGTAGTAGTAGTAGTAGTAGTAGTAGTAGTAGTAGTAGTAGTAGTAGTAGTAGAAGTGGTGGCGGTGGTGGTGGTGGTGGTGGTGGTGGTAGTAGTTGTGGTGTTGATACTCAAGATAATATAAAATTAAGTATAAATATAAAAAAATATGTCTTAAGATATCTAGCTATCTATCTATCTATTTGTCTGAGTCTCTGTTTGTCTGTCTATTTGTCTGTCCTTCTATCTATCTATGTGTCTCTCTTTCGATTATATGTATTGTGTTTTTGTATGTGTCTGTGCGTTTGCGTGCATATGCATATATGTACAATAACATATATTTCATGCACCTACAGTAGCGGATATATATATATATATATATATATATATATATATATATATATATATATATATATATATATATATATATATATATATGTATGTATGTATATATATTGCATGCACCAACAGGAATTGATACACACATACATCTATGTATATACAATCACACACACACGAAGGTACAGACGTATACAGAGATAGAAACACACATAGAAATGAAATAACGAAACCATGCGGGTGGAAATTCATAAGTAAATAAAGAGCAACACATGCATCTAGAAGGAAACAAATGGAATTGAAGTCGCAAAAGAAGAAGAATTCGTATTCACTGATGAATAAAGCAATATTGAAAGAGAAGATGTAAAGCCGTTTGCGTGTAAGAAATTGTTTCTCCCCCCACGACCTCTCCAATTTTCTATATTATCGGAAAAGGAAAAACGGATCAAGTTGATTTGCCAACAAACAGGCAATTACTATATTGTCGATGTGCATCGCTATGTGAAATTGAAATGCATATTGCACGTGCTGATATTCAGAGAATGTGAGAGACAGGTGAAAGAGATAAGGAGAGAGAGAGAGAGAGAGGGAGAGAGAGAGAAAGAGAGAAAGAGAGAGAGCGAGAGGGGGGATACCGGATATGCAGTGTATTGGTAGCTAATTGGGTATTACCGAAGAAACACACATACAAACACATACAAACAGATATATGAATATATATATATATATATATATATATATATATATATATATATATATATATATATATATATATATATATAATATATATATATATATATATATATATATATATATATATATATATATATATATATATATATATATATATATATATATATATATATATATATATATATATATATATATATATATACATGTATATACATATATGCATACAGATATATATATATATATATATATATATATATATTTAAACATGCAAATACAGATAGGATACGTATATATATGCGTGTGTGCGTGTGTGTTTCGTGTGTGCCTATATGTGTGTGTGTGTGTGTGTGTGTGTGTGTGTGTGTGTGTGTGTGTACATAGGTAAAGACAGAGAGAAAGAGAGAGATCCAGAGATACTGATGGTCATAGCGATGTCCGTAGTGGTGGTATAGCTGGCGATTGTGGCGGTGTTGGCGGCGGTAGTGGTGGTTGTCATGGTGGGATTGGTCGTAAAGTATGTGCAACTGGAAAGAAGGCGAGATTAAAATAAAACAATTAGCCAAAAGATTTGTCAAAGATTCTGTAATATTACGGAATCTAATTGTTTGTCAACCGCAAAAGAACGACATCACTTTTTTATATTCTTACAAATTTCCATATGGTTTAGTTATTTTACATTGCATTTGTTTGGCGGGCAAGTATGGCTTTATGGTTAAAAGAAAATGCAGTTCACTCGGAAACCGCGTTTTGGGGGGTTCGATCCCGCCCCGCGGAGAACTGGGCAAATGTCATTTGTCGTTTCTTACGGCCGAAAGATACTTTGAGAGTGGAATTAAGCTGACACAAACACTGCAGAAGCCCATCATATATATTTCTAACAACACACACACACACGCGAGCGTGCACATACACACACATACATCCACGCACAGACGCTTAAACGCACGCACACACCTGTACGCAGGTACCGTATATGTTTACATATCATTGGATGATTATTGACTCTCCTTGGTTCGAATTCTCATTCTCACAAAGCTAGCTTGGAGAGGTTTCCTCGTCAGTCAACCGCCACCCGACCAAGCAACAGGTTGTACCAGGTTACCCGTTAGCTGTAGCACTCTGAAGCCTTTACACACTCACACACGCACGCCCACATACTCACACAGACATATACACACACACACACATCACTGCAAATCTACACTTCTGTGGAATACTCGACCACTCACCTACAATATGGCAGTGGG
>NC_142949.1:1954236-1956736 GCF_046866305.1 Octopus bimaculoides | reverse complement strand
TGAACTAAAAATTGAATGGGAGAAGCAACGTGAACGGTTGAGAAGGAAGCATATAGAAAACGTTGAATGTTAAAAAACAGAAAACGAAAAAGTAAAAATAAAAAGGTAAAAGAATTATCTTCCATAGACCCTAAATTATAAAGCAGGAAAGATCTCTACAAGTTAATCAGGTATAGGTGGAATTTTAGAATTCTTCAAAATATACTTAAACACATTTGTACAAAGGTTGAAAATTTCAGACCTAGATTTCAGCAGTGTATTAGGGATCTTAGATCTGAAAGAGATCTGAGCTCTTTCCGCTAAACATAGCTCACATTTATTTGACCCATCAACATAAGGGGCAGAGTTTTCAACTATTTTGCACTTAATCCCATGTAATGTTGCGTTAGATTTCAAACTCCATACGTAACTAGTCGACTTAGTAGCTTTGTTTCTGTGCTTATATCGGAAGGATTCTATGTGACTGGCATAGCGATTTTTAAATTCTCCTTCACATAATGCAGCATAGGTCTTCTGATCTGTTGTGCTATCATCTAGCGTTGCAGTAACTTTCGCCTCATATATGACAGATTTAATCATACATCGTTGGTCAGGTGGACAGGATCCTGGGTCTCGATAGTTACAACTGGATTTAAGCTCTTGGTATTGACTCCTTGTAATGTTGCTCTTCATATTGGCGCAGCAGCTATATGATAATTTCACAGAACGCCTATTAAATATTATCCTGTATCTGTGAGTGGCTGGAAAGTGTTTGTCTAGGAGAGACAGGAATCTTACCTATATTAGTTTTTATATGAAATACTGACGCCATTTCGTAGTCTAATAACAGCCAATTCTCTCTCAAATTATCTCAAATTTTATCAAAGTGTGTAAAAGCAAAGTTTCTTTTTATCTCTTTGTTTTTTCAAGATGTAGAATGAGGTTCACTGGAAATGAAAAGGCTTTTTGTGTGTTACAATATGCTGCGAATGATTTAGAGACACATTGTCATCTGTAGGTATTGATACATCGACTAGAAGGCATTTTTGTTCTTGGTGACCTCTGACGACTTTATCCGGTCTATTAGCCTTGATTTCTTTATCCGTGTGTATTTGCCTATCCCAGAGTATGGTTGCCTTATCACTTTCTGAGAGGTTTTCTGTGGTGTGCTTTTTTTCTACTACTACTACTACTACTACTACTACTACTACTACGACTACTACTACTAGAGCGGTGAGCTGGCGGAATCGCTAACACACCGGGCAAAATGCTTAGTGGCATTTCGTCTACCTCCACGTTCTGAGATCAAATTCCACCTTTGCCTTACATCCTTTCGGGGTTGATAATATAAATAAGTATCAATGAAACACTGGGGTCGATGTAATCGATTATCCCCACCCCCAAATTCCAGGCCTTGTGCCAAAGGTAGAAAGAATTATTATTATCATCACCATCATCATCACCATCATCATCGTCGTTGTCGTCGTCGTCGTCGTCATCATTATCATCATCATTATTATTATTACTATTATTATTATTATTATTCTGTTTGTTATTATTATTATTATTATTTGTATCCTTTCTTTTCCACTCTGAATGAATTATCCTTTTGTTAATGAAGCGATCATGGAATTCACCTTCGCGCATTAAGCGCGCCTTCAATAAAAAAAAAAAACAAAAACACAAATCCCATCACATCTCTTCCAATATCATTTTGCATAACGATATGAAAATGTTACTTATATATATGCATATGTGCGTTTGTGGGCGTGTATGTGTGTGTGTGTTGTGTGTATGTGTGTATGTGTGCATACGCATATAGAAGCTCTCACACTCATCTCCCCTTATATGTATATGCATATAAGTATATATGAATATACCTGCTATATATCTATATGTACATATATATAGAGAGAAAATGAAAGATATAGAAAATGAAAGAGGGAGTGCTGACAGAGAAACAGTGAGATGTACATGTATATATATATATATATATATATATATATATATATATACATCTCACTGTTCCTCACCACTCTTTCTCTCTTTCTTCACTCTCTCCCTCTTTCACTTTATATATACATCTCTCTCACTTATTCACTGTCTCTCTATGAGCCCTCACTCTTTTCACTCACTCCTTCTTCCCCTCTCCCATTTTCCATTTTCTCTATGCACACCCGTCCATTTTCTGCTCAACCCCTTTCTTCCATATTCATTTCAACGTTGAATTTGATTGATGCTAAATATGCTACAGATTTAACATGGCTGACAACGCCAGGAAAGATTGGCTTTCTGTTGATGAGCAATTTGTTAGAGTGCTTCGTATTATTCTGCTGGAATAGCTGTTATTTCCTTTCATTTTTTTTACCATTCTCTTGGTTGCTTTATTTATCTTTTTTAAAATGTGGCCTCGCATAGGAACCGCCTGGTGTGAGGAGTCTTGAATATGAAAGAAACGTTTGTGTACGTACACAAGAAATTACAGGCTGCACACACGTGCGTATATAATGGTACATGAATA
>NC_142949.1:1921736-1949236 GCF_046866305.1 Octopus bimaculoides | reverse complement strand
ATATAAATGATACTTATGTTACCATAAGTTTAATCACAGATTTGAAGTGGTGGGTTAGTGGCTTTTGAGGTTGAGGAATTAAGAAGTTTGCTTCTCAGCAATATGGTTCCTGGCTCTGTCCTATTGCGCAGCAACTTGGATAAGCGACTCTTTATATATATATATATATATATATATATATATATATATATATATATATATATATATATATGCATATACATACACGTTAATATTGAACAGTGAGAATATTTATTCACCGCACTAGTGGATAATATTCTTTATTTAAGGGTTACAAGGCTACCATTAGTTTCATGTGATTGAGTCAGTCGTTAGACCATCCGATAGATTGCGTTGCGAAATCTTTTGTGTGTCTCTGCGCTCTGATTCGAAGTCCAACTTGCTTCCACTTTGCTTTTAGTCTTTATGGGTTGGAGAAAGTTAGAACCACCAGTCCCGCCTAATTGCTACTGCTATCATCTCTCCCGGCAGCCGTCTCTAAAAAAAATGCAAACAACAATTGTGATATAGCAGTATGTCTGAATAATCAACAAGTTGGTCACAACTGGAAACTTAACACTTGCGTACAATCTAGGATGGTCTGGAAGAACACAATAGCTAAAATCACAACAATACAACCTACAAAGATGAGTCGAGGTAGTCTATCAATATAGTAGAAATAACAGAAAAACTCTCCCAAAATACACGCTAGCGATTTAAAAAGAAAATGTATCTTGAGATAATGGCGTCCTACGTCCAGTTTCTGATTGCAATATGTCTGGCCTGAAATAAATAAAGACTACACACATAACAGGAGTAATTCTAATGATATTTTGCTTCATTAACTTTTCTTTCTATGTTGTTTTTTTTTCGCTTGAAATATTCGGAGAAATACATACATATATGTATGTACATATGCGTGTGTACTGTATGTGTACATACATACATACATATATATATATAAATACATAAACACATATATGCACATATATATCGATACACACACACACACACACGCATATATACGCAAAGACGCATAAACACACACAGACATGATATATCACATCACACATATAAGTATATACATAGTCAAATATTTGAAACTAATCAAATTAGAGCTGGAGTGTGGCGCCATCTATTAGCGATGTCTTTTGTTCCGTCTATTTACCGATAGGAAATCTATTTGCCTTTTCTTATACAATGTGCTACCTGTCTGAACGTAGGTGTACCTAACTACACCTGTTAATTACATTGTATTGCTCTATGACAAGAAAGTTATCTTGTTTTTTCCTGTCTACTTCTCTCTCTCTCTCTCTCTCCCTCTCTCCCTCTCTCTTCCCATTCTGCACTTCAACTTTGTTTCGTCTCATTCTTTCTATCAATCAACCTAAATTTATCATTTCCTATGTAAATTAAAACGGATACATTCTACTCGCACCTCTTTCTAGATATATTAATATATTATGTGCGTGTGTGTGCGTGTGCATGTGTGTGTGTGTGAGTGCTTTTTCCTGCATGTGTGCGTGTTTGTGCGAGTGTGAAGGTGCTTTGGTAAGTGGTGATGCACACACGATCGTAAGATCGAGGTTTCGATTCCCACACCAGTAGTGCATTGTGGTTTTGAGCCAAAAAAAAACTGCCTTTCATAATGCTCCAGTCAACTCGGCTGTAAATGGGTCACTATACAAGGGACTAGCGTTCCGTTCAGAGGCAATATATATACATACATACATATATTAAATAATAAGGGTAGAAATTAATATTATCAAATAATACTGATTTAAACCGGTGGCCAGCATCAGTAAAAGACATTCCAGGACTGCAGATTACATTCAAATATATAAATAAGACAAAAGGCCACTAAGTGGATTCCTTGAATGCTGAAGATAGACGCCAAATCGTTCTACCACAGAAAACGTGTTTTGAAATTAGCAGTGTGCTAGATGTTTGCGAGCAAGACAAATGAAAGGAAAAGAAAAAAGCAGTTAATTCCATAACTTGAAGTTTCGTCATAAATAATTAAAGAATTATCCGTGGTCCCTCAGTGAAATCGCTGCCGAAACATGATGATTAACTAAATACCAATCGTCTCCGTGTAATGACACGTGTGTATAGAGTTCTACTATAGTACATCGCAATTCCAATTCAAAAGTCTTCAACTAGCACACCAAGCCAGAAAAAAAAACCGAGGTGAAAAGAATTCAGCAGTGAATTAACTGACTAGAGAACAAGGATATTTAAAAGTTAAATACTAAAGGTATAAATTAATATAAAATAATACTACCTTAAACCGGTGGCTAGCATACGTAAAAAAAAGTCCAAGGACTGCAAATTATATTCAAATATATAAATAAGAAGAAAGGCCACTAAATGGATTCCTTGTTTGCTGATACACGCCACATCGTCCTAGGACGAAATATATGTTCTCAAGTTAGTATTATTTTAAAATATTAATTTCTACCCTCAGTATTTAAGTTTCAAATATCCTCGTTAAGGCAGCAAGCTGGCAGAAACGTTAGCGCGCTTGGCGAAATGCTTAGCGGTATTTCGTCTGCCGTTACGGTCTGAGTTCAAATTCCACCGAGGTCGACTTTGCCTTTCATCCTTTCGGGGGTCGATAAATTAAGTACCATTTACGCACTGGGGTCGATATAATCGACTTAATCCCTTTGTCTGTCCTTGTTTGTCCCCTGTATGTTTATCCCTTTGTGGGCGATGAAGACATATATAAATATTAAGTTTAATGTAGTGTACTCAGAAACGAAAATAAAAAAAAGAAATGAAACCAAAGCTGCGCACCCTGTTCGAGAAATCCAGTGTAAAAATTTATTAAAGCTGAATGTTTGGATTTTGTTACTCTGAGTTTCCCGACTTCGATTGACTGTGTGATCAGAAGTAATATTCAGATAGAAATATAAAGCTCTTGATTGTCTACAAGTATAGAATGATATTCGATGAGATAAAATACTTGACGGATTCCGTTAAAAAACAACAAAATATATAAAAAAAACACGTGATATCTCTTTCTATATATATATATATATATATATATATATATATATATATAAGTTTAACCAGGAGCCACAAATTAGCAGAGATCAAATGAATAGACAGGAATCCTTAGAACAGAAGACTCTCTGTCTGGCCAAAATTATATGAAGGAAGTAGACAACGAAATGACTTTGTCCGATATTAAATCGACCTTGTTTCCAACGGTGGTGGTGTGTGCAGTCTCTGTTCATTAGATGAACTCTACAGCATAAAGTCTTATAAGTAAACGTAATGAATTATTCATTAAATATCCATAGAAAATACTAGGTGAGTTGGTAAGATTACAGTTATTTAACAGCATTTTAACGAGCTGGCAGAAACGTTAGCACGCCGGGCTTAGCGGTATTTCGTCTGTTTTTACGTTCTGAGTTCAAATTCCGCCGAGGTCGACTTTGCCTTTCATCCCTTCGGGATCGATAAATTAAGTACCAGTTTCGTACTGGAGTCGATCTAATCGACTGGCCCCCTCCCCAAATATTCGGGCCCTGTGCCTAGAATAGTAAAACAAAAAAATAAAAAGCATTTTAACTGGTGTGGACTATATTCATCTTTGGTCTTTGCGTTTTCACCCTTTTTTCGGCTACCTTTTCCTTGATCTATTCTTCTTACTGTAGGTACAAAGCTGAAATTATGGAGGGAGAGAGTAAGTCGATTAACCGAATCCAGTGCTCAACTGGTAATGGATAATTAATTAAACATCCACCGGTACTTACTTATTTTATCGACCCTGAAAGAATATAAGGCCAAATCGACTTCGGTACAATTTGAACTCAGAACGTCAAGACAGACGAAATGCCTTCCCGAACCTAATACTTTATAAAGAATAAAGTAATTCCTCGCCATTCCGCCGTTCACTCATCGCAGTTTATTATTCAGGCTTACGTCGATTACTCCGTGGTGTTGTTTTGCATTTATAATAAAATAAATATGCACAAATTATAGAAATAATAGATAAAAATATGCAGTACAGTACTGTTTTTACTTCGCTGATTTTCACCTATCGCGGGTGTTTTTGGAACGTAATACTCGCGATAGTCGAGGGATTACTACAATCGGTATTGAATCTCAATTAATTCCATCATTTTTAAAAGACATTTTTTTTATTGGGTATTTTAATGTTTAATCTTCTTGTAACTCAATACTTTTAATACCAATTCACTTATTGCTACCAATCTATGATTTTAGATCTTAAGTCTTAATTTTTTAACCCCATTAATGTTTAATCCATGTGTTTTCATTACTTTAACCATTCCATTCCCATGTGTTCTGATTTCGTGATTTTATAATTTTTGTAACTTCCATCTTTCTAGAGCTTTGTGTTTTTTTTTTTTTCATGTAAGTTCTATACTTTTAATTTTCTAACTGTCACATTGCCTGTTTTCTACAATCTTAATAACCTTTGAAATGTTAATTGGTTGGCTAACTGGTTGAATTCTCCAGTCGGCTTACAAAAGCTGACTGTAGACAGAAATAATAAAGAGACAGAAAAAGAAGGAGAGATAGAGTAAAAGAGAGATAGAAATAGAACTAACATAGGGGGATACAGAATGAGTGCACATACCAAGCTTGGTGGCGGGTAACGAAGAAAGAATAATTCACACCTACTGTGAGAAAAAAATCATAGACCGAGCAGAAAGAGGAAGAGGGGACGAATGGAAGAGGGAGTAAACGCACCCCCAAAGAGTGGAAACCAAATTCTTATAATGGGTATGATAATTTTCACCTTACTAGATTTTTTTAAACCTGTATAATATTTATATTTATATATTTTGATATATTTCTTTGAAAACAGCTTTGGTGAATTTTAAGTTTTAATTTTCTTACTAATCCGGACCCAATTTTTCAATTGGTTCAGTTTTAAATTTGAATTTTTAACTTTTATCCTGTAATCAGTCCCACAATTTTTGTTACTTATCTAAACACTAGATCTGTCTCTGAAATTTTACCATCAATATCTGAAGTTTAAATCTCAACTAATCTTTCCTGAAGTTTCACCTGAATATCTCAATTTATCCTTATTTTCCTGAATCTAATTTTATACACCTATTCACATGATTTGCTTTCGTGGATTCCCATAACTCTTTGTCGCCATCCAATTTCATTATTATTAATTTGAACTGGAAGCTTGCATCATTGCGAATCTTCCATTACCTGATTACACAACCATGGATGCTTCTCCCTTGCGATACGTTGCAGTTAATCTCTTGATGGAGCTTCGTGATCCTGACCGTCAAATAAATCTTCTAAGATTCTTCCGTCCAACATCAATGTAAGAAGCACCGTTTGGCTCAGGTGGTCTCTTCCGCTACCTTTTCTCAGTTTGCTATGCTACAGTTCCGTGTCTTCACCGTATCTCTACCAAGGTAGCTGAACGGGTGATATGCCTTGCTAAAGGGCAGCTCGTAACTATGCAGGACACACTCGTCATTCTGTGAGATATTTTGAAGATACCTGCATGCTTGAATTTAAACCCTGGTTTCACTATTTGAACTCGCATTTCTAATTACTACTTTATGTGACTTTATTTTATTACACTTTCTCTACATTCATTCGTTACTTTCAGTCAGAACGAAACTCGCTTTAACGAGCTGGCAGAATCGTTACCTTGTCGGACAAAATGTTTAACGACACTTCTTCTAACTCTTTACATCCTTCTGGGTTCGGTAAAATAAAGAACCAGTCAAGTACTCTATTTACATTATTTACATTTGACGGATATTTGTCCTCATCTTGTTTGTTGCTAACACAAAGTTTCGGCTGATATATCCTCCAGCCTTCATCAGGTGTCTTGGGGAAATTTCGAACCTGGGTTCTCATTCCTATATATATATATATATATATATATATATATATATATATATATATATATATATATATATATATATGTGTGTGTGTGTGTGTGTGTGTGTGTGTGTGTGTGTGTGTGTGTGTGTGTGTGTGTTTGTGTGTGTGTGTGTGTGCGTGTGTGTATGTATGTACTATGTGAGTGTTTATTGAGCGAAAACATCTAAAGCTCCACGAGGATCCGGCAGGGGCTGGTGGCGACCACTGTTGTACTCTTTCGCCCCAACTTTCTCTCACTCTTTCTTCCTGTTTTTTTAGTAACGCTGCAATGGACTGGCGTCCCGTCCAGCTGGGAGGAACGCATACACCATAGAAACCGGGAAACCGGGCCCAGGAACCTGGCTAGGCTTTAGAAGGGCGCATAAATAAAAAAAAATGTATGTATGTATGTATGTATGTATGTATGTAAGCATGCATGTGTGCATTATTATGTATGTAGATGCATGAATATAAAGAAGGATATCTATATCTGTCTATATATATGTGTGTGTGTGTGTGTGTGTGTGTGTGTGTCTGCGTGCATGTATGTGTCTGTGATATATGTGCATGTATTTGTGTGTTTACATTGTTCCTAAATAAATATTTGAGTTTCAATCTTGCCTCAACGCCGCCACAATTTACTTGTTCAATACGTTTTTCCTTTACATTCTCTACAATGTATTATTTTTTAATATCTAAATGCCGGACAGATTAATTCGAATATTTATTAAGATTACGCATTTTCGGTCTATTAACATCATCCGGACAGATCAAAGATACCTTTCCTGTTTTTTTTTTAATTTACATTTATAGCTAAGTTTCGATCACTTTGATCTCTGGACATCAAACCCAATCGGGTGTGTTTATGTAAATACTGAAAAAAAAAAACGAAAAAAAACTTTAGTCTCTTTAAAAGATACGGTTAATAGTCCAAGAAATTGGTAATATTATTTCTTATTTTATTGACCTCATTGTAATCTATAAAACTGCAATTCAAAGTACTTTGTGGGCGGTGGAATGGCAAAATCGTTAGCAAATCATATAAGATGCCAGGCAGTATTTGTACTGACCGGCCCGCTGTTCTCTCAATTGGAATATTATTGACCAAAATTGTTGTTCCGATATCAAAAGCCAAAAGTTATGAAGAGGAAAATGGACAGAAATAGTACAGTAATGGTTGATTTGATATTGTAAGTCATATTTGAATCCAAAGGTTCGGTTACATTACACTCCTTCTGAGCCAATGAGAGAACATTTCCGGGATAATATTAAATGTCAGAAAGGTAGCGAACAGCCAGAATCTTTAACATAATGGATACAATGATTAGCGGTAATTCTTCCGACTTTACGTTCTAAGTTAAAATTTCGCTGAGATCGACTTTGCCATCCATTTTTACTAGGTCGATAAAATAAGTACCAGTCAATTACTAGGGGTCGATGTAATCAACTAGACAGCCTCCATCAAAAGTTCAGGCCGTGTACCTATAGCAGGGAGAGTATTATACTATAATATTAGGATAAAGACTTTATAAGAATGTATCAAGTAGTTAGCGTGAAAAAACTCATAAGGAAAAAAGCCATAATTTTTTTCCATAAATATATATAATTTAATTTATATAAGGGCATTACTATACAATAATACCTCACGCTTAGAGGGACTTCATAAGTCAAAACTACCAAAATAAGCACATTTTTATCGATCGCGAGGGAATGCAACTTTCAAAGCTAACCTCCTAAAAACTCTAAGCGTGAGGCATTATTGTATAGCAGAGAGAGTATTATACGTTAGAAATAGCAACCAGACTACTCTCAGACCATATCTTATTATTTGGGGAAAACCAAAAGAAGAAAGAATTGGTTAATATAAAGCCATGGATACAATGTCTGGAAATAAAAATAGGATGGTCGTAGTTAAAAAAAAAAAAAGCAATTGATTCATAAATCTGCAAGATCTTGATCAGAATTGACTCTGGGCTAATGAACATATAAGAATTCTGCGCACAAGTGATAATGTAGTCCAAGAGAGATTATGTATGAGTGAATTAAATCCCCTTGATCGGAGATGCCTGGAGACTAAACAAGAGCACATTAGATAAAATAGCCCCAGACACACTATGTCTGTTTAAAAGACAGAATCATAAATGTGGTAGGCCTTTGAGTAAAGTTCTGCTTGATGGCAAGTGGCCTTGGGCTAACCAACAACCTCTTCGGATATATCGCAACTGTAATTCTTTCGACAAAGACAATCTCCAGAATCACCATGGAAACAATGTCTCCATGACATTTATTTCTTATGACTCACATGTAACGTCATTTATACTTAATCAGGGACATGCACACTCATACATATACACACATGCATTTATACATACGCACGCACAATAGCTCGCAATACACAACATGTGCTCATGGAAAGACATACTTACAGAGAACACACACACACACACACACACACACACACACACACACACACACACACACACACACACACAAACATATATTATAAATGCACACACAAACACACACACAAATACACGCTCTTCCCTGTACACATTATGCGGAAAGGTCTTTTAAGTCAATAAACATTACTTGCTATGTTTTCCATTCAAACATGTATTCTATAGCTATTTCCTGTTCTCTCTGTCCCACTACTTCCTTCTCTCTCTCTCTCTCTCTCTCTCTCTCTCTCTCTCTCTCTCTCTCTCTCTTGTACGTATGTACGTAAGTATGTATGTATGCATGTTATGCATGTATGTAAGTATGTATGTATGTATATATATATATATATATATATATATATATATATATATATATACACGTGTATACGAGTGTTTGGTTAAAACGTTCGATTTAGAACCACGTGATTCAGAGTTCAGTTTCACTGCGCAAGTCTCTCCTACAATAACTCCATGTTCACTCATAAAGCTTTAGTCAGCACGTGGCCATACCAGAAGACACTCCCCTAAGGTGCCACGCACTGGCTCTGAAATCGAAACCATATGGTTGGGAAGCAAGCTTCTTACCTCACAGCCACTCCTATAGTAGACAAACAGATAGATAGACAGACAGATAGATAGATAGATAGATAGATAGATAGATAGATAGATAGATAGATAGATATGTTGTATGTATATGTCTGTGGTTTTGGTTGTGGTTGTTCTTTCCCATCGCTTGACAACCAGTGTTGATTTCTCGAAGTCGCCGTAACTAAGAAGCTGATAGCACAAGTACCAGGCTTAAAGATAAGCACTGGAATCGATTATTTGACTAATCCCTACAAGGGGATGATCCAGAATGGCCGTGGTCCGAAAATTGAAAAACGTAGATGACAACAGTTAAATGATACATACATACGTACATATAGAAGTTTGTGTGTGTGTGTATAAATGTGCATGTATCAATATATAGACACATGCGCATACACACACGCATATATATATGTAATGCGTGTGTGTATGTATGCATGTATGGTAATGTATATATTCGTGTAGGAATATGTAAGTATGAACGCATCTCTATATATATATTTGTATATTGTAGCGTAGTGGGAAGCGACTACTTTGATTAGGTGACTGTCGTTGCTGAAATTTCAAATAATTTGAGCGTGATATGTAATCAAAGATAATTGAATATGGTTATTTTCTAATTAAGACTGATTCAACATTTGCTTGATTACTAGCAGACAGAATGAAATATTGATTTCAAACCATGATTATTTGTTTAAAGGTGGAGTAGCGCTGGTGATCGAAGTTATTCAGGTGTTTAGTCTTGTTAATTTATATTCATATTTATAACCTAGGCACAGGACTGTAAACATGTCTGGGTAAGGACATCGTCGATTATCTCTCTCTCTCTCTCTCTCTCTCTCTATATATATATATATATATATATATATATATATATATATATATATATATATATATATATGTGTGTGTGTGTGTGTGTGTGTGTGTGTGTGTGTGTGTGTGTGTGTAAATGTATTGGATTGGATTGGTATGCATATGTGTATGCATATGTATGAGTGCTTGTTTATTGAGCATTCGCTGAGAAACACCACGTAAATTTTAATAATTCATTTTTTGAAAAAAAAAAACAGGTAATGAAACATCAATTTTTCTTAAAGTGAAAGTAGAGGTAAAAAGAATTAAAATTTTAAAGTCTATCAAAGTTTCTTTGGATTTAAACTGAATTTATTTTCTATAAAATGTAACATTTTTAGATGGGCAAACAATTTACAATTTAAATTTTCCCACATTGTTGTCAGCAAAGTGACAAATGTTGAACTAGTTTTTTTTCTTCTGGAAGCTACTAACACAGAAACTCTTAGCAGTTGCATTTGGATACACAGAGTGCGACCAGTAACAGGTCAACAGGTCAGTAGGGACATAAAGCGCTCTAACCGTTTCTCGTTTCTTGTTGTTTCTACCTTGTGTAGGCGGTAACCCAAAGGAATGTTTTTCATTGTTCACTTTGATATCGTTTAAATTATTGTATCTAATTATAATTTAATGCTAATTTTCTGTGAAATGAATCACCATTCCTAATTTTCCTTATCCGCTATTCCCAACTTTAATTGTAAGACGTCTTTCTTTCTCACCCCATCTTTGTTTAACTTTTTTCTCATCCCCCAAGCTTTTGTATGACCCTTGTTTAATATTCAACGTATTTTATTGCAATTCTTCGAACCCCTTGTGGCTAATAAAGAAATGATCATCATTCTTGTAAAAAAAATAAAATATTATTAACAATAAAGAAATCATCATCATCAGCAGCAACAGCAGCAGCATAATGTTCATCTTCATTATTATCCATCATCAACATCATTATCTTGATTACTATTATACTATTATTGTTGTTTCTGGTGTTGTTGGGTGCCAAGACGAATCTTAAACATTATAGCTCAGAGCTATTGGAATGCATTGTCTTCGAAATGTTTACATAGCTCAAGCAGAGGTGCAGTACGCTTTCAGCAGAAAAGTAAAATTCTTCGGAGAACGTTAACTCATTGAATGTTAAATGCCATTACAATCACGCCTAATTAAGCATTTTCAAAGAAATAAAAGTTTTCACAAAGGCCACATAACAAGGAATAGCCTTGACTTGTCTTGCAGAAAGGATGGAGTTCCTGTTACTATTGACAACGGATCAATTGAAAATACTGTAAAGTAAACCTGCACTGCGGCATTCAAACATCACAACATTGCCAATTCCAGTTGCATTATACAGGTATTTCATTAAAATTGGTGATTCAGAAAACACAAAAAAAAACACAAAAAAAACAGAAAAATATCAGAGACACTAAGACGCAAAATAACCTAAGAATTCCAACTATAAACATACGAGTGGGGTGGTGCTGAAAAGTTCTTGGCTTCAAGGGTTTTGCGAAAGGCCTGGCTGGAGGCCCAAATTTCTCTGAGTTCTTTTACAGGGCTTTGGAGAACAAGAACCGCGGCAATAAGTGTGTGAATATCTGAGAGTGGAATATGTTGAATAAAATCATAATTAACTGATCCTCCAACTGATTGTTTTCTCGCATACATTCATGCACACACAACTCTACACGCTCACACAGGCGACGCTGTGGTAAGAAGATTGCCAAAAGATTACTTGGATATATATATATATATATACATATATATATATATATATATATATATATATATATATATATATATATATATATATATATATATATATATATATGTATATATATATATATATATATATATGTATATATATATATATATATATATATATATATATATATATATATATATATATATATATATGGGGGCACTGCCTTAAGGGGTGTAGGTCAAACGAATCCATCCTAGCACTTATTTTAAAGTCTGGTACTTATTCTACCCGTCTCTCTGTCGAACCGTTAGGTTACGAAAAAGCTAACAAAACAACGCCGGTTGTGAAGTGCTGGTTGGGGACAAACGCAGAAAAAGTAATATACACACACGACGGGCTTTTTTCAGTTTCCATTTTACCAGATCTTCCCACATGGCTGTGGTCGGTTCGGATTATAGTAGAAAATAGTTAAGGTGCCATGTAGTGGGACAGAACGATGTTGTTGGGAAGCAAACCCCTTACAACCCAGCCATGCCAGTCTGCATTGTCCAAAGTCTCCCTCAATAAAAGACTATTCATAAGATCACGATGCGTGGGTAGTTTTGCTGGTCATTTCTAGTAC
This sequence comes from Octopus bimaculoides, assembly GCF_046866305.1. NCBI lineage: Eukaryota > Metazoa > Mollusca > Cephalopoda > Octopoda > Octopodidae > Octopus > Octopus bimaculoides. The sequence goes on along the minus strand of NC_142949.1, from coordinate 1,937,166 downwards.
GTTGTGCAACCATGTATAGCAGTAGTACTCATCCAGGGTCAACATGAATTTGGAGGTCCATATAACCATTGAGGATCCATATAAAATTTTAGTTGTTAAAATTCATAAGCAAGAATGTGCTCCTGCTCATCGTATACGGCGCAAAATATTTTGATAGTTTTCATTCAATTTCTAATAAAATTTAATTATATTTGATTATAAAACACTCTAATAGGATTTTTAAACATGGGTACGAATGTATACGAGGGTCTATTCGAGTAAAATATGAATTAAATGGATTCACAGGTATAAAAAAAAAATGGTTGAGAACCACTAATGTAGAAACTCTCACGTTTGCTTGTCGTGGAGAAACAATATTCATTTTTGCTTCGGCATATTGGTGAACGTCAAGCGAAACCGATACGACGATCCACCATACTAAATTAATTAATAATAGTGAGAAATTGTAGAGGCAGAAATTAAGGTTAATTATATTTAACGTCAATATATTTAATAAAAACTTGTGTATATAAATATTTTGATTTCTTTTACTGTCAAAATATTGATTTTTTTTTTCTTTCAGCGCAAATAAATATTGGAAGAGGACACAAGAAAACAGTGTGAGAGAAAATATATTAGATTATATTGGAGCAAGTTCTTGTACCTGACATCTATGTATGATTGCATGTATGCATATAATAATGTGTGTATATTGTTATGCATATCGGTACGTATATATGTATACACACACGCACACACACACACACACACACACACACACACACACACACACACACACACACACACACATACACACACATATATGTATGCATGTGTAAGTACACGTATGAACGTAATCGTGGTGGCTGAATGTATGCAGGTAATCATTTCTGTACGTACATACATATATACAAATGTACGTACATGGACACAGATATGTGTGCGTGAGTGTTTGCATAAGCGTGTGTGTACATATATTTGGAGGAACAAACACGAAATAGAATACAGAATATGTGTGTATATATACACGTGAGTATGAGCTTATGTACATATATAGTAGAGTTTATTCAGAAGAAATTGCTGATTCATACACAAAATTCAAATGTGTGGCCCGAATATCTATCTATCTGTCTGTATGTCTATCTGTCTGTCTGTCTGTTCGTCTGTCTGTCTGTCCATTTGTCTGTCTTTATGTTCGTGTGTGTGTGCGTGTTTGTGTCTATCTAATTTCAAGTCATTTCAGTCTCAATTCTCTTGAATTCTGTTTTCTTTTACCCCCACCCACCGTCTCCCACGCTGTTCCCTTGTTTCCTAGTCACACCCTTGTCCACCCCATCCTCACACATTCTTGATACACTTACACCATTACAACACATGCACACACATCGTGACCTCACACACCCTAATAGTTTTCACTTACATCTCATCACTTCCAACTTCTTACTCGCTTGACCGCACCCCACCCCACGTACACTAGTCACTGCACACACATACACGCACGCTTTTGCACCATCTCACCTTTCCGACAACGAACTCCTGACCAAACACACACGTATCCCCATATTCTCCCTTCTGGTCACCCTCACACATACACACCCACTATATACTACTTTCACTCAACACTACTTACGCTCTACATACATAAATTTATACACACACACACACACACACACACACACACACACACACATACTCTTAAACATCTGTACAAGAAGCCACACCCATCCATATAGCAACATACACTCGTGCATACACGTTTTCTCCTTCCCTCACATTTCTCGTATATATATATATATATATATATACACATTCTCTTTTACTTGTTTCAGCCATTTGACTACGGCCAATGAAGGAGCCTTCGTTCAAGGTTAGAAACTGGCTCTTTCTCTATTGGCAAGAAATCTTGAAATAAAACTGAACAATGACATACATTTGTTGTTGTTGATGGCACTCCGTTGCTTACGACGTCGAGGGTTCCTGTTGATCCGATCAACGGAACAGCCTGCTCGTGAAATTAACGTGCAAGTGGCTGAGCACTCCACAGACACGTATACCATTAACGTAGTTTTCGGAGATATTCAACGTGACACAGTGTGACAAGGCTGGCCCTTTGAATTACAGGCGCAACAGAAACAGGAAGAAAGAGTGAGAGAAAGTTGTGGTGAAAGAGTACAGCAGGGTTCGCCACCATCCCCTGCCGCAGCTCGTGGAACTTTAGGTGTTTTCGCTCAATAAACACTCATAACGCCCGGTCTGGGAATCGAAACCGCGATCTTATAACCGCGAGTCCGCTGTCCTAACCACTGGACCATTGCGCCTCCACCATCGAAACCTAATATAACTCACAAGCGTAATAAAAAAAGAGAGACGTCAGACAGACAGAAAAACGGAAAATGTGCTTTGCATTTGAAAACTATGGAAATATTTTTAAAAAACATTTCATTTAATTTTTCCACAATTTAATTGTTTTTTATGCTTTACTCTAAGTTGAAAAACTCGCAGAGAATAAAAACGCTGGGTTAACGACTCAACATATCACCCCCGCCCCCTCAATGAACATATATAATGGAAAGATTTAAATAAGTTCACCGAAGTAATCCCCTTCTGCAACCATAAGTTTTCCTCCACTTTCTTGAAACTGTATAGAAATAAAAATAAATTTAAAAACAATAAATAATAACAAGTGTAACAGTTTGCGTTAGGGTGATTTGAAACCTCGAAGATTGGTTTTGATACTACTGTTGGACTATTCTAAAATAGCACTTTTTTCTTTTTTTTTTTTAAATCTTTCCATTATTTGCATAGGCTTGTCTAAGGCTAGTCCATTATTGACTATATAAATTTACTCTTACATAAAAATTATTTTTTTTCTTTGTGCAGTACCCGAGGAAGGTGTAGAACTTTGTGTTTTAACTCGAAATGGTGTTAAATCATTTCTGTCCTGGATTTTTAACCGATGGACTGCTTTATGGTACCTAATTTCTTTATTTTATTTTATGTTATTTTTTATATCGACCTATATAATATTATATATTTGAAATTTTTAATCGTATTAATTTTAACTTCTATGAAATGATATATATGTGTATCACCTTTAACTCAATTTTTTTTTATTTGTATGTTATCGGTTGGTATAATATATTCGTGTAGAAAATGTTATACTATATGTTCTATTTCTTGCATCTTATTTTTTATGTATTTCTTATTTTATTATTTCTTCTTGCGTTATATCTTCTTATTCCTTATGTTTGACGGATTATGCTGTATTTCTTATATATCTTCACTGAGGGGGTGTGATAGGTTGAGTCGTTAACCCAGTCTTTTTATTCTTTAACTAATATTTTACTCTTGTCTCAATTTTTCTGAGCACTTCTCCTTGCAGCCCTGTATAAAATTTATTGGTTTCATAATAAGAAGCCATTAATATTATATATATATATAATCTTACTATAATGGGTGTTATGTCCGTTTGTCTATTTCCTCTTCATGGAAAAACGGCTGGACCAACAGTCACAATGTTTTTCGGGATTACGAAGGACGTAACCAGGAAAGTTTTTAGCAAAGAAAAAAAAATGTGAAAAATTCGGATTTAGATATCGAGTTTTGTATTAATAAATCACTTTTGATTTTTGATTTTTTTTTTTTAATTCCGACGACGAGGATTAACTGTGGATTTCCCCACTCCTGCGTATAGTTCGTAAATTTAGAGGGTTTAGATTGAAGAAGGGCAGTTTTGCTATCCTATTATAATGGGCGTTATGTTCGTCTGTTTGTCCGTCTCTTTATCTGTTCCCTTTCACAGCCATACGGCTGGACTAATGGTTAGGATATTTTTCGGGATTACAAAGACGGTTGTGAGGAAGGTTTTTAGCATTAAACTATCAGAAAGTATGATTATTTCGTGAATATCGATTTTTAAAAAAATTAATAAACCAACTTCGCATTTTTATTAAAAATTCACCGACCCCGAGTAACTCTGGATTTTCATCGTATAGTTCGTAGCCCCATCGTAGATGCGAAGGATCCTCGCGAAAGGTTATTAACAAAAATAAAATGGAAAAAATGTGTGCATACACACGCGCACACACACACACACTCGCGGACACACATATACACGCTCACACTCATAAAATATTTTGAACATTTTCGTCACGTTTCATTGTTGATCCATGGTATTTAGGTTGGAACAATTACATTGGTTTTTCTATTAATATTCCAAGACCTTAACCTTATCTTCTAAAGGATATGAAGAATAGTGGCTTAGTGTTGCCAGGTTTTGTAATAAGCAGCAAAGGAAATGGGGACAATATTGAAAGCCTAATAGACTTAGGAAAATTGTTTTACATTCAATACAAAGGACTTTGAAGAAAACACAAAATATATCCTTAATGTAAAAGATTTACCCCAAACATAATTGTCGTATTATGTCTTTCATATAGCTTGTTTAAAGAGACACTTTTCTCTGTATGTATATGCATACGTATGTATACATATATGCATAAATACTCTCACACAAGTATACACACACAGATATGTCTGTCTATCTCTCTATCCATCTATCTATCTATCCGTCCGTCTTTGTCTGCCTATCTATCAATCAGTTCATACATACATCCACACACATATATATATATACACATATGCATACATGGATTTATGCATTCATGGGCATATGCATACATACATCCATACATACATCTATACATATATATATACATATACACGTGCATATATTTGTGCGTATATATATATATATATATATAGTTGTGTATATACATATATCTGTATATATATATGTGCGTGTTTATTCCTTTAAGTTCGTTACGGAAATGTTTTTCATTAAGTATATGACAAAGTTGAGCAGAGAATCTGCATCAGATTTTGCCAAAAGCATGGCGATTTCTGCCCAGAGGCCTACGCAAAGTTTTCAACAAGTTTTCATCGTCCTAGACACAATCAAATAGATCTTGTGCAACTGAAAACCGAGTATCTTGGCAGACACGCGTCTCCTACTCAAATCTTCAGTGATAATGGACTAAACTGAATCGTAACTGCGCATTCTCTGATAACACACGGATGATGATTCGACGATTTCCCCTAACAGCTGCACGTACATCTACGATGTTTGCCGACCTCCCAGAACGTTCCGACCATCTTGGAAACGTCTGAACCACTTGTGTGCGGCTCATACACTCCTCTCCATACACTTTGTACAGCTTTGCGTTGGCCCCTGAGTAGGTATCGCCATGACAACTTTCTGCCGTAAACAACGGAAGTGACCTAAAACGTTAAAGCTTACTGCGCATGCACAATAAAGTTCAAATTCAATCTTTGCCAAACAGCTGCATTCTACGTGCTTTTGCTTCGTTACTCTCGCAACAGTCCAGACACTTATTGATCAGACCTCGTATATATATGCGTGCGTGTGTGTGTATGTATGTATAGATGTATATATATTTACACATAAATGATTTCAAAAACAAAGTGATACTCATAGCTCTTAGCACAGGTCAAACACTTGAAATTTAAGGAAGTGGTCATTTGATAACATCAAGATTTAATATCTGACTAGGTCTATATGTTGTGATTGAAAGGCAAAACTGACCTCGGCAGAATTTGGATTCTGAATCTGAAGAGAGATGTGAGCACCAAAGAGAAGAATTGCTTTTCAAACGTTGCTTCTGTGGTAATTAGTGTTAGGGTTAGTGTGTTTGGCTCAACATCCGAACTGCTTACCATAAAAAAGCTGAAATAAATTCTGATTCGGACACATATTGTCGACCGGCAGTAAAGTGTCATTTTGTATTCTGTCAGAATCCTTAGAAAAATTCTTGTAATTGGAAACGTGATGCTGTCACCAAACCTCATAGCAACATCACTGTTAACAAAATTAGCGTCAAATAGATTTTGAAAAATAACGATGCCGCCGATGATGATGATGATGATGAAAAAAAAGCAACAAAACAGTAACAAAAAAAAACAGCATTAGCTGCAGCAGCGGCAGCAGCAACTATAAGGACGATGACGACAACAAGAACAACAGCAACAACAGCCACAATAATAGTGATAATAATAATAATAATAATTCTTTATTGGCCACAAGGACCGCAAAAAACACTTAGGACTAAGGATTTACACAAAACCGTGTAAAACTTAAAAGAAACAGTCAAAGAAATAAATTCTCTAACAGGAGGAAAACAACACAAGGGTAACCAAGGTACTCCATAGGTCCCAAGCTACCCTACTCATCAGCTGTACATCAACTACTCCTGTCTCTCATACGTGGACCTCAGCCTACAGACATCATTTTAGAGTGGGCTCACTTACTCGAGCCACTCTCACCATATCCACTCACGTTTCAAAACATTTAATTGGTGATTGGGTGACAGCGCTTTCGCTCTCAACTCTCACTTCTCTTTTCAAATGGAATGTTAAAAGTCCAAAAAGGCTTGTGCGAAGAAGGTGTCTGCCTCCAGTCTTTTCATCCTCGTTCACCTCACAACGTATTTCACCAAAGCCACTAAACAGAGGAAAAGAGGCTGCACCTTTATACCAAAGGAAAGCGGTGGGGCGATCTACAAAGGGATGTTTGGGTGCCTGACATACACGTGATGGCTACCATTCAACATAAATCGATAAGTCAGCAATGCTTGGGAACTAGACGAGAGGTGGCAAGGTGGTTTTATCTCTCTTCGTGCATCTTGGGCAGTCGGGGCTGACATTCCCATGCCTGTAGAGATCATTTCGAACTGACAATGTCTCCCCTGTAGCACTGCAACGGTAGGAATTTCAGGAAAGTATCCGTGGGTCTTGATACAAAAGTCTACCGAAAAAACGCACAGATTTTCCCAAGAATTTTGTCACTCATAGCCGCCTCTAATTTTCTATAAAACACCATGGTGGGCTCGCATTACACGACTGGCCGAGGGTTGTGTGCCCTTTACGGCGCTCAAATTGCCAGGCACCATGCCTCGGTTGACGCTTGACCCAGGACTTCAGCTCAGTCAAAACACGACCGTTCACTCCAAGGAAAGCAGAAGAGGAAATGTTCCATTCTGGGTTACCCTGAAACGGAGCAAGGCACGAGCATTCGTCGGTAGTAAATGACGAATGAGATCTTTATGTTCGCCACCTCCGACTGACCCTTCAGAGTTTATTTCTGGGTGAGACTTGTCACACTGCTCGTCACCTGTTCCCAGTTCTTGTTCCCTTGGAGATCTGGAACAAATCAAACCCCGAGCAATTTAACTAGTCAGTCCGTTCGCCTGTCCGTTCGTCCAGCACCCATGTTATATTAAGAATACCCTTAATATAATAATGGTTTCAAATTTTGGCACAAAGCCAACTATTTTGAAAGGAAGGGGTTTGTCGATTACATTGACCCCAGTGCTTAGCTGGAACTTATTTATCGACTCTGAAAGTATGAAAGACAAAATCAGCATCGTCGGAATTTGAACTAGGGACGTAATGAGTCGAAAAAAGTACCACAAAGCAATTTTGCCAACCAACGTCTTCTAACTTATTCTGCCAGCTCGCCAAAAACACGAATAAGAACATTATGTGCTTGACATTATTTTCTATAAAAAATATAACAATAATTTATTAAATATAGACTAAGTAATGACGATGATGTTGCATAGAAGCAAGCTGGAAGAAGAAAAGGAGAGCTAAGTCTTACACTGATTTAGCTGTTAATTTAAAACATTATGACAGTTGATGAACGTATCAATTATCCGATATTTAAATGGTGCAATGGTAACATTACACCACCATTTCTACAAAGATCTATATAGTCACGTTTCAGAAAATATCACGGTAATACTAGGAAGCTCAATAAATACTGCTGCGGCGTTTTCGCGTAGCGTTTCTTAATTTTCGATAGTCTTATGCATATTTACCTTTATTTTAATGAACAGCAGCTCGTGATATATGCCCTTGCAAAGTATTGCTTTACTTCTCCATACGTCATATCTTCAGGCATCGGTAATTATGGACCACTTTACCAAAGTTTGAATATTGATGATTTTCCTGAGGGAAAATGCAAATGGGAAGAACAGAAAGAGAAGAGGTGCACTGTAGAAGTTTTCAGACTTTTTCAGGAGAGACATTGATTTCAAAGAAGTTCAAAACTCTAATCAGTTCCGAAATAGGTTCCTCTGATATTAATATACCTGTTACAGCGCTCCAGCCCTCTGTGCAGGCCCCATGGAAGTCCTACAAATTGGTGTCCAAGAATCTTGTCACAGCCTCCTTCATCTTCAAAACCCTTCTGAGTTAAGGAAACAACCAAAATTCACAGAGAGCAAGATTTATACTCTAGGGAGGGTGAAGGACAGCTGTGATACCCATCTCTGCTTAAGTAGTTCTTGCGAGAACTCTCGTTACGGAGTATTTAGGGAGAACATTTTGCACAAATTTTGCGACTATTCATGACAAAATCTGTGTACAGTTGCCATTCCAACTCCAAACTGTATATTTATTGCCTTTATAGACATGACATTCTTGGTCTTGAAAATTGCAAATTTACTCAACCATCCCTTTAGCTCTGATTTTATTCTCCTCCCTACACCTCTCCTCACCTCTACAACAAAAGTTGGCAAGTCAGCTTAGATGAATAGTCATGCTCTACTAATATTCCTTTCTGCTCTAACACAAGGCCTGAAATTTTGGGGGAGGGGGTAGGTTGATTAGATGGAAAAGGGACAACTGATGAAGGGAAATATTCTTTATGTTGCATGTCTCGTTTATTCTGTTTGTTTGTTTTTTCGCTGTTCGAAAAAAGTTCGTTTTCTGTTTTCGTTTTTATGTTTTCGTTTCTCATTGTGTTTAACGCTTTTTGTGATATCCTGTACCCATATAGGCATGTATGTATACATATAGATGTAGGTATGTACATATATGTATGGATATATATGCATATATTTATACAATATTTATATTATTACATGATCGAACGCCACGCATCCGTTTCCAAGTAAGTTTTATCTTATCTATCTATCTATATATATATATATATATATATATATATATATATATATATATGTATATAGACACCCTACATACACACACATATATGTGTGTATTTGTCCCACACCACCACTTAACAGCCGGTGTAGGTGTGTTTACGTCCAGGTGACTTAGCGGTTCGGCAAAAGGATAGGATAGTGCTTGGCTTTCAAATAAAATAAGTACTGGTGTGGATTCGTTCGACCCAAATTTCTTCAACGTGATGCTCCAGCATGGCCGCAATCTAATAACTGACACAAGTAAAAGATTTAAAAGATATATTACTGTGCTAAGATGTCGAATACTTTCGAAATAAAACTTATTTTAAAAATTGAATAGAAACAGCATCATGAAAACAAAGTTAGCAGAGACATACATATACACACAGGCGCGCGCTGACACACATTCTGTGCAAAATATGTACACGCATGCGCACACAAAGACCCCCATCCCATCCAAAGGAGAACTAGAATCGAAAAACAGAAAAGCCATTGAAAACTATATTTTTGGTGGGGTATATATGTGGAAGAAGATGAAAGAGGAAAGAATATATACATGCATGCATATATCTATCTATCTATATCTATATATATTTATATATATTTATATATATATATATACGCATGCACACACACACACATATATATATGCATATACAGGTATATATGTATGTACACACACACTCATAAGGAAATTGTAGCAAATTCTTCACTCCTCTTCACTCTCTTTCTTTCCGCCATGTCTCCCCCCACCCCACCAATAGCTACTCTGGCTGTATACAAGCTTCAATTACACCCGTTGAAATGTAGTAGTTTCAATTCAATAACTCACTTTTTGTATTCTGCATACGAAAGTTGCATAATAAAGACAGTAGTAGTATGAATGAATTCATGTCTTTTGTGGAATTTTCAGAAAGTGGTTCTGCTGAATTGAAAAGTTCTATACCCATATCCACTTAATGCCGCCTACACGTTTACGTGTTCATACTACACTCAAGATGATTTACGTGCTTGTGTACATGTATGTGTGAATGTATCAGTGTGTGTGTGTGTGTGTGTTCACGTATATACATGTACACACACGATCATGAATGTGAAATTGGAATTAGCAATTTGTAGTCTCAACTTCAAAATGAATGTGTAGATGTATATATATACATATGTACACATACGTATATATTTGTATCCACAAGGATACATATATACAAACATATCTTTTGTCTTTTATATGTTACTGGCTTCAGTCATTAAACAGCGACCATGCTGGGGCACCACCTTGAAAATTTTAGTTGAAGGAATTGATCGCAATACTTATATCTCGAACCGCTAATTTACAGGGAAGTAAGACCTCAACATATACATCAGCATATATATAAATAGATAGACGGACGGACGGACAGATACAAATAGACTAAACATATATTGAGAGAACGTGTTTGTATGTATTTGCGCGCGCGTGTGTATACATGTGTGTGAGTGCATGTGTGTATACATGTGTGTGAGTGCATGTGTGTATACATGTGTTTGTGTGTGTGTCTGTGTGTGATTGAAATACATTTTACAAATTCAGATCGTGAACCAATGTGAGAATCGCTTATATGTTTGGCTAAAGTGCTTAAAATAGTTACCAAATATGTCTTATAGAAGTAGTAAAGCATGTTCAACTTCGTAGTCTCTGACATAGACTAAAAGAAAGATTATGCGTCTTGAGCTATCATATTGCATATCAAGACATAAATATTTCTAATGCTGTATTGTTCAACGCCAAGAAACGACGCATTGGCAATTCCTGTCAATCTTATTCTTTACATATAGTAGTTCATCCAGGCTCTACATCTGTGTTGATGACTAGAAAGTATTTTCATAAAGCCATTTTGATATTACTTCAAATTCTTTTAAAGGGATCTGTAAAATTTGTTGGTATATGGTATTTATCAGCCTTACCTCACCGGCACAACTTGTTCCCTTATAGACACATTGTAACGTCTAAAGTGTTAATACATCGTTCTTTCAGTTTCTATACGTAACTTACTAAGAATGCAGCATTGCACTTTACCTCGTTCTTAGATGCAGGTTTATGACTCAGATAATGAAATTGAAAGCTGCTGTTAATCATTACAAAAGAATAATATTTTATTTCTGTACTACCTACCTGAGATTTAACTTACACCTTGTAGAAAATGAGTTTTGTTAATGCTTTCCAGAATCTGTTTAGACCTGAAAAATTCCATGAGCTTCTAGTTTAGGGTGTTCTCCGAACATATCCCTCCAAAGTTTACATATAATAGAGCTAATATTTTTCATGCAACGTTGACTCTCACGATGTTTGTTTAGCGAATTGTGGTATATTATGAATTGGTGAGTACTTCTAATAAGTATCCCTTGTTCGTCATATTACCTACAATTTTACATGCAAACACATACTTATACATACATACATGTGTACAGTGTGTTCGAGTTAATTTTAGAGGTCTTTATGTCTCTTTTTCTAAGGAACAGCTTGGTGTACTGGTGAATAGTCAACGGCGTTGGAGAGCATATAGAATAAAGTTGTAGTTAAGAAAAAGTTACCTAACATGAAGGATGAAAGCCAGCTAAATCTAATGTAATACACACACACACACACACACATTACAGAAAAGAAAATACATCTCGAACGCAGTAAAGCTGTAAGTGTAGCAGCAAAAGATTGATTGGCTATTTACCCTTACAAGACGGATTGTCTGCTGCCAACTTTTTTCCGTCTCATAAGGATAAATATTCAATTTTTTCGGCTCTACTTACAGCTTCACTACGTTCGAAATTTACTTTCTTGTCTGTAAAATAGCAGCACATTCGACGCTTCAGTTTGTCTATACCACACACACACACACACACACACACACACACACACATATATCACGTAACTACATAAGAGATGTTGGTGATATTTTCCTCCTTTGAACTTTTCTGTAAAAGGGGTAATAGGGAAAATTAAACCGGTTATTTACAAATAAGTTGTAAAAGAGAAAAATTAAGAGAAAAGAAAAACAGGGACATGTCAAAGTGTATGCACGCCTATTATGCATTTACATACGAAAGGATGCCATAAAATCAACTGAAGTATCAAAGTATACTAGTATATACTGTCTTCTAGATTTATTTACAATAAACACTTGAAATTTAAATAAATTTACTACTCTACAAAACCAACAAGCAGTACTTTACAAATATAAATATCACATGACAGGCTGTCTCCCATGAAACCAATGAAAAATAAAATTAAAGTGAAACATAAATAAAAATACAATAACATTTTAACATGACATTTGATTAGTTGATACGAAAACGAGTTGAAGATGAGAGCTAGTGAAGATTAACCACTGACCAGAGACTGACACTCGAAGAAAAGGAAAACAAAACAAAAACAAAGAAGCGCTAAATATGTCAATTGGTAATTAACTTCAGATATTTATTTTTTTTCTTCACATATGTCAATAGCTGTCCATAAGAAGCGTCACCTTTTTCAGAAATTACAAGAGCTTGTTGGTATTTCAAACACACAAAGTATTCTGAGAAATTTCTCAGACAATGCAATATATATTTATAAACGATTAGTTCCTTTCACGTGCGTTCTGCTTTCCCGCTTAGTCATTTCAGAATGATCTTAAAACTAATCGGACGTTTAAAGAATTGCACCGTTTTGTCTTGTTTTTTACTTATGTTTTATTCCTGCTTTTCTTCTTTCTTCATTTTTTGTTTTCTCTATTTTGTATTTTGGATAATATAGTTTGTTTTTATTAATTTCCTCTCCTAACATTTCCTTGTGTATATATATATGTATATATAAATATGTATATATATATGTATGTATAAATATGTATATGTATATATATATATACACACATACATACACACACATATATATGTATATATATATGTATATATATATATACACACATACATACACACACATATATATGTATATATATATATGTATATATATATATACACACATACATACACACACATATATATATGTATATATATATATATACACACATACATACACACACATATATATATGTATATATATATATATACACACGTACATACACACACATATATATATGTATATATATATATGTATATATATATACACACATACATACACACACATATATACATATATATATATATATATACTTCTATATCATGTATATATAAATATATATATACACGCACGCATATATACATATATGCATACATACATATATACACGCACGCATATATATATACATATATGCATACATACATACATACATACACGCATATATATATATATATATATAAGTGAACTGGAATGATTCGCGATATTTGTACCAACACTCCGGGTTCAAAACCTGCCGAGATCAACTTTATTTTTTTATCCTTTCCAAATCCATTCATAAAATATCAGTAAAACTCTTCTCATTCTTCCCTCCCTCCCTCTCTCCTCCTCCTCTCTCACTCACCTCTCTCCTCCTCTCTCATGTTCTCTCACTTTCTGAATTCATTGTGTGTCAAGAGCGTGCGTTCAATTCACCGCAGCAGCTGTTCCTTCACGGCCACTCTGTGATAAAGCAGAACGAGTAAGTCCTGCGTGGCAGCTCGGTGAAGTAATTTATACCAGTGTCTTGTGAGTGAATTTGGTTGACAGAAACTGAGTGTGGAACCCGTTATATATTCGTGTGTGTGTGTGTGTGTTGTTCTCTGTATGTGTGTGTGTTGTTCTCTGTATTTGTCCCTCAGTGAAGGCGCGTGGCTAAGTGGTTAGGGTCTCCGCCTCACGAGTGTCAGGTTGTGAGTTCGATTCCTGTCGGCATGTTGTATCCTGAGCAAGACACTTTATTTCTCGTTGCTCACTATATTTCACTCAGCTGGCAAAAATGAGTAGTACCTGTAATTCAAAAGGGACAGCCTTGTCGCACTCTGTGCTACATTGAATCTCACTGAGAACATCATTAAGGGTACGCATGTCTGTGGAGTACTCAACCACTTGCACGTTCATACCACGAGCAAGCTGTTCCATTCATCGGTTCAACAGGAACACTCATCGTCGAAACCAACCGAGTGCCGAGTTTGTTAATCACTACCGCTTCACAACAAGTGTTGTTTTTGTTTTTTTTATATGCCCGTAACTTAGCGTTTCGGCAAAGAGACGCATAAAATATGTGTCAGACTTAGAAATAAGTAACAAGTTCGATATCTTCGACTAAAATCCTTCAAGGCGGTGCCCCATCATGGCCGCAGTCATACGACAAGTAAACGAGGAAAGATAAACTTAAATATAGGAGGCCCTCTCTTCCAGTTTGTTTTAACCACATTTATATAAAATCATAACCCCGACAACCTTTTAGTGTATTGTGAACTCTTTTCAATTATATAGCATGCTTGCATGAAATAAAATTGTAATGCCTTCATTCACGAGCATGTACCTACAGAAAGATAAAACCTTTGGAAATATGAGCGTGCACGTGCACTCATAGACGGATATACGTTTCGTCTTTGGAATAATGGATCTCGAAGCACGCATAAAACAATAAATAATAGCATGTAAATATTGCGTTGAAAAACTATTTTGGTTAGAAAAGGTCTAAGGCTTCGAAAATGGTTTTTCAACTCAATATTTACTTGCTTTAATTCATAGATCTGTTTATGCTTCGAGATCCACTGTTCCAAAACCCAATCATTTCCCATTTATTCGAAAGTTTATAAAGTTGTTACGACGTGAAAAATACACATACAATCAATCGCACACAGGTACATCTATCTATTTATCTATCGTTTTATATATACACACTTACACACACACACACACACACACACACACACACACACACACACACACACACACACGCACGCACACACGCGTTATACATTGCATCTTTGGATTATTACTTCCGCCCTTGCGAAGGCGGTGGTATTGTTTTCAATCAGTTTTCTTTGCTTGTTTGTCCGTGGACATAATATCTCAAGAACCGCTGGATGGATCCTTATTAAACTTTCAGAGATGTTTGGCCTCAGGACTGACATGAACTGATTAGATTTTGGGATCGATCCGATACCGGACAAGAATTCTGGGTTATTTTACCTGCTTATTTTTGCTTAATTTTTGAGAGTTCATTTTTAGTATTCTCGTTTGTGAGAGCAGTCGAGTTTGTCAGATATTCTCATTTTAAAAGTCACCTCTGACTAATCGCTGAGAGGGCGTTGGTGTTGCCTTGGCGGTGGTTTGCGCTTTCTGAGTACTCTTGAGATTATTAGTAGTTTTATTTTTATAGCGTGCTTTCACTTCACTACCGAGCGCAGCTCTGTGTGCCTTGGGTATGTGCTGTGGCTTGCTGTGACGCTCTTATGGTTACTGTATTGAAAGTATTTTGCGTAGGATGTGTGCAGTGCCCAGTAGTGCAATTTTCTGTATGTTA
>NC_142949.1:1891736-1919236 GCF_046866305.1 Octopus bimaculoides | reverse complement strand
CTAACATAATCTATATTTTCTAATCTATCTTTCTAATGCTGGAGACAAAATTTAATTTGATGTAGATTTAGGTCGCTCGACTGTATTAAGGAAATTCCTTAATTTTATCTTTAATGATGAGAATTAAATAGGTTTGGATCGAGTCGTGTAACAGACCAAGGTAGAATTTATTACATCAATTTGCATAATCCTCAATCCATATATTTAACAATGATCTTGAAACAGAAAACCAATGAAGTGAGAGGTTGAAATTATTTTTTAATCGTCCATTTTATTATGTCGACATGCTCATATATCTTTTACCGTTTTATCTGCAGCCAATACGTTGTTGATTTCGTGGTCAACAAATTTCTGATCGATTTCATCTTATTATTTCAAGCTCGTTTATCTTTTACCGTCAAAGAATAGCTTTAATGCAACCAAACGTATAACATTCAAGTGGAAATGATTGTGTGACAAAAAAAAATGCAGTAGAAACAAGTGGCAGAAAACAGAAGAAAATACGTCTTCGCCAAACAGAAATAACAATTGAAATACAACCCGTTCCGTTTTATAACCATTCTTGGTGACTTCTCTTCAGTATTTTGTATGGCATATTTTATTTATTGTACTCTATTTAGCTACCAGTTTGACGCAAGTTCCTTGAATTTCTTTTCACATTCACGCATTCAAAAGCCAACATATCGACGAGACGTTGGTTGGCAGGAATTTAAACTCTCCATTCTGAGAATTTTTCGCCATAAAAATTCAATATAATTGGATAAATGAATGAATAACAATAAATAAAATGAAACAAAAATTCAAAGCATATAATTACTTATTATCTGAGTCTAGGTTTGAAAGAAGCACTAGTTGGTAGATCCCTTAGTGGTTTGGAAGAAAAAGACGCACGGTATTTCTGCAGCTTTATTACGTTCTGAGTTCAGATCAACATTGCATTACATCCCTTTGTGATCGATGAAATAGAGTACTAGTCAAGTACGCGATCGATTGTAGTGACTAAACACATTTTCAAATCTCAAGCTTTCGGCATGTACCAGAAACAATTGTTTTCGGTATGAAGTTGCGAACCTTTCGAGCATCACAAACTCTTCTGAAAATTCTTTAAGAACCGCTGGCTTGGGTACCAGGTTGAGTCAGAAGCTTTTTCGGATTTTCTTAAGTGAAAAGAATTTTGTATTTCTACAATATATTATTAATTTGATACAACTTGTCCAATCGTTGCTAAATTGCTTATTTTTTATTGCCATATATATAACATATAAACATGAATTAGTTTACAGCTTTGATAACGAGTGATGCAAAACTTGCAATTAGAACCATTTTATGCTTCCTGTGGAGAAAAGGACTGAGAATAAGAATAGAGGAAACACAAATCAATGATGTGAAAAATCCGAGAATTGTCAGCGAACGTGTGGTACAAAACTAGTCAAGACGGTTCAAGGAAGTTGGCATCAGACTCGAAGAGAAACGATGGTCAGGGAAACGTTTTGTTGAAAAGATGAGGCCTTGGTCGAAATGACTGAAGAAATGTCATTATATACTTTTGTCTGTTGCCATTGCTATGCCAGACGCTTAAACCATTTGACTGGTTTAGAGACACAAACTTCCCTCTTCTTGTTATCAATCTCATCCACATTCTTGAACCTACGTTCATGTAGGAAAATAGCCAGGGCTTGGAAAAGTTAGTAATCTGATGGTGCAAGATCCGGACTTGTGAATTCTTCTGGGGGTAGGCAAGGAGCCGAATATTGTTATTATACATATGGCTCTCCAGCAGCAAACTTCTCTGTCCAGGATTTGACCACAGTCTCCAACAGCTTCATATAGTCGTGTGAATTGAATCTAAGACCCTGTTCAAAGGTTCGGGGATGAACACCGGCGTATAGACGCAGTCAGAACACTTACTGTGACTCTTCTTGCTGGTCTCACCTTCGTAACCGCCGTTGTAGCTATTTCCAATCTTTACAGCGTTCGCACAGCATTGAGCAACAATTATGATGTCGGCATTTATATATATATATACAGAGAGAGAGAGAGAGAGAGAGAGAGAGAGAGAGAGAGAGAGAGAGAGAGAGAGAGAGAGAGAGAGAGAGAGAGAGAGAGAGAGAGAGAGAGAGAGATGTATACACACACAAGTACATACATATATTTGTATATATATATATATTATTTATACAGTTAGATATGAACATACATATGCTTCTGTTGAATATATGCACATGCGTGTATATACGTATATACATATAGAAATACTTATGTATATATTACATTTCATATATATGAGCATGAGAGTGTTCGGCAAAAGAGACCGATAGAATAAGTACTAGGCTTCCAAAGAATAAGTCTTGGGGTCGATTTGCTCGACTAAAGGCGGTGCTCCAGCATGGCCGCAGTCAAATGACTGAAACAAGTAAAAGAGTATCCTTATTGTTTTTGGCTTCCCCCACACTCTCCTCCTCCTTATCCTCATCATCGCCAACGCAGCCGCCGCTGCCGTCGACGTTGTCATTATAAGATTGGATCAACGTTTGTCAAGACGGAATTAGCTTGAAAACCTGTCGGTTCTGTTAGCTTTCTCAGACACAGTTGCTGGATATCGTTGATCAAGATTGACCTGACAGAAGGATTTGGAATTACACAATAACAACCACCACCGTCACCAGTGCCAAGACAAACCACCAGCGCTACATTTCCACCAGTACTACCACGGCCACCACCACGACCACCACCACCATCTCCACCACCAAAACTACTTCCACCACCACCGCTAGCACCACTACAACCAACAACACCACCACCACTGCCACCTTACCTACGCCACCACCATTATCGACGCAAATACCACCACTATCACCATCACCACCACCACCACACTACCGCACACCGACGCCACCGCCACCACTATAACCACCTGTATTACCATCATCACCAATACGTCACCACCAGCACCGCCGCCACCACTACCACCACTAACACCACCACTACGACAGCAAAAACAACACACTAACAACAATCCCAGTAGTCCCCGAGTGCTACCGCCAACACCACTACGACCATCCACTCCGCATCCACCACACCATCAGTGTTACCTCCTACAAAGATAAACAGCAGAAGCAGAACGGAAGTAACAATGGCAACCGAATCAGTAGGAAAAGCCACAAATGAAACAATAGCAACGGCAGAATCCATATACTGCCTCACCAGCACCAGCGCCACCGCATCAACCAGCACCACGACCACCACCAGCGCCACCACTAACAATAACAACACCAAGAACAAGTCATACAAACAACAAAAACATCATTACGAAAGCGACATCTGCCATTTTGCCTACACTCCTTAACGTATAATTACCATATTTTTCATCATCATCATCATTCCTATAATTATCGTCGTCTCCGTCATCGTCGTCGTCGTCAACATTGTCGCCATAGTTATTGACATCACCGTTGTTATCCTTGAGAAGATTAACATGCATCTGTATTAATTTTCAACGAAAGTTGAGTCTGTCAGTCTGTCAATCCCAGTGTGTCTTTTTCTGTGGGCATACACACACACACACACACACACACACACACACACACACACACACACACACACACACACACAAACACTTATATTATAGGTGATATGTATGTATTGGATCATCCGTTCAATAATGCGGTCTTTCTATAATTCTTTTATTTTTCAAGATTAAGATTAACAAACTTCTTTTTTTAATTTAAAATATACTCTCCTTCATTTTCTACAATGTTCTTCCATCTATCTGGTAGAGTTGCAAGATCCTTCTTCCAAAATTCATTGGTCCGAAAAATACTTCAGTATTGTTTTCACCACTTCTACAGAATTCATACATTTCCATCCAAGTGATTTTGAAGACTGCCGAATAAATGATAATGAGATGGGACAATGTCCGGCGAATACGGTGGGTCGGTCACCGTTTCGCGTTCAGACTGTACTACCTTTGGAATGTCATCCTCGCTGTATGTGGCCGAGCATTATCATGACGGAAGAACACCTTTTGTCTTCAAACAAAAGGTAGTCGTTCTTCTTCTCGCCCTGATTTAAGCCGCTCAAGCTGCTCGCAATAAAAATCCTTTGTTACTGCTTGGTTTGGGTTTAAACGTTCAAACAGGTAAAAAGACTTTATGTAGATGAAGACGTCCTTTAACCTGGGGTGCCGCTCTTTCTCTTTTCCTTACCCAGTGTCTTCGGCGCTTGAAAGATAGAGAGAGCCATGCGCCTTCACACCCATATATATATATATATATATATATATATATATATATATATACATATATACTCTTTTACATGTTTCAGAACCGCTAAGTAACGGGGACGTAAACACACCAGCATCGCTTGTCAAGTGATGTTGGGGGGACAAACATATACACGCACATATATATATGTATGTATATATATATATATATATATATATATATATATATACGACGAGCCTCTTTCAGTTTCCGTCTACCAAATACACTCACAAGGCTTTGGTCGGCCCGAGGCTTTAATAGAAGACACTTGCCCAAGAAGCCACGCAGTGGGACTGAACCCGGAACCATGTGGTTGGTGGGCAAGCTACTTACCACACAGCCACTCCTATGCCTATATATATATATATATATATATATATAAGTTTACACATACGATATATATGTAAATAAATGATATGAACATGCATATATGTACACGTATTAATAGATAGATATATAGCTAAATAGATAAGCATACGTACAGACAGACAGACAAACAGACAGAAGGCCTGGGACGAAAATTGCCGTTGCATTTCAAGGTGAGAAACACATAGACACTTGTTTAGTCTTAATTGACATATTTACACAAGATAATATTTCTATTCATTATTGATAATATAATCTTATCTATTAGGCAAATTGTTAATCCGTTCGGCGTAAAATTCCTCAGGTTCGAAGAAAAGAAACACTCATTATCACTTTCAGCCTCTTCACGATGAATATCCTGTTGCTTGCTAAATAATGTTGCTGTGTTTAGAAAAGCTGGAGCTTCCTCAGGAGAGTACGGACGATGATGCAAAAGCTTCCATAATTCGTACGATAACCATCGTGAATGAGTTGTAATATTGAGTGAGGGCAACACCTTTTTACAATTGACCGATGATGGACGTATTCTCAGCAAATTGTTTTGCAATATACCCGCTCGATAACAGTACTCTCCTTAACCATTGTGGGTTAACCATTGTAGTTTAAGTTGGGTATGATTATTGATTTAAATTGACACAAGACCAGCAATTTCGGAGAAGAAGCTGAGTTAATTACATCGATCCCAGTGCTCAACTGGTACTTATTTTATCAATACCTAAAGAATGAAAGGCGAAGTTAACCTTGACAGCATTTGAACTCAGAACGGACGACATGCTGCTAAGTATTGTGCTCGGCATGCTAACGATTCATATTTCTTTATTGCCCACAAGAGACTAAACAAGGACAGACAAAGGGATTAAGTCGATTACATCGACTCCAATGCGTAACGGATACTTAATTTATCGACCCCGAAAGGATGAAAGAGAAAGTCGACCTCGGCAGAATTTGAACTCAGAACGTAACGGCAGACGAAATACCGCTAAGCATTTCGCCCGGCGTGCTAACGATTCTGCCAGCTCCCCACCTTTTTGGATATGATTATTATCATCATTTGTGATGATTCTACTCAAGAAAGTATCGGCTGCAAGTCTATCCGGCAATCAGGAAGCAACACCTTGATTTAGCTGGACTGTAATCAGAAAAGGAGTGACCCACTAACCAACTTTAGAAACTTCTTTGATTTCGTGATGGCGATTGATGACCGAAGTGTAACTTGAATTGAATTGTTTTGCTACTTTTCGTGCAGTTTGATATGGGTTTTCTTCAATATCTTTAAACTCTCAGTGATGACGGAAATTAGTCGTCCAGATGGAGAGGAATCTGCGAGAGAAACATTTCCGAGGCGAAACTGACCAAAACAACGTTGGCATGTCCGGACACTTAAAGTTTCATGTCGTTAGACAGAATGAATATCCCTTACCGTTTCCATTGTTAAAATGGCCCTTTTGTATTGATACAGTATTCAGTATCTATGATCCTGATTGAAATTCATTTTAAAAGAGTACCATCGATACGAATTTAACCAAAATGGTATAAAGTAATTTGCAAAGAAATGTAAAAATTAATATGGTAAATATTAAGAAGGTACCCTCAAAGGGATCATTTCCAAATGCGACAGTAGAAAAAGATCCCAGGTTATCTGCATGATACGAAACAGCATGTAGCCTTCAGCCTTTTTCCTATTCAATAACTTTTTTCAAGAAATGCAATACATGTTATTTATAGCTTTCTCCACTATAAGATTGAAAGTTAAAAGGATATATTTTACACAAACACACACGCACATACACACACACACATACACGCGATTACAGACACTCACGCACGCTCACACACACTCACGTACACACATTCTGATGTGTGTACTTTCGTAAGACAGGCTTGTGTCTCTTTATGTATGCGACTATGTGCAGATGCATGCAAGCGAATCATTGAGAGAGGGAGGGAGAGACAGAGAGAGAGAGTGATGGGGCAAGAGAGTTTGTGTGTATCTCGTTAGATATGAATACTAATATAAATACATACAGACAGACAGACAGACATATATGCATATAGATATATACAAATGTATATATACAGATATATACATATGCGCGTATACATATATATTCATATATTCAATTATGTATGTATTTATATGTATATGTGTATATATATATATATATATATATATATATATATATATATATATATACATACGTACACTTATATGCATATATATATATATATATATATATATATATATATATATATATATACATACGTACACTTATATGCATATATATATATATACATACATACACTTATATGCATATATATATATACATACATACACTTATATGCATATATATATATATACATACATACTTATATGCATATATATATATATACATACATACACTTATATGCATATATATACATACATACTTATATGCATATATATACATATAAACGTATACACACACACGCACACACACTCACACACACACACACACACACACACACACACACACATATATATGTAGTCTATGTGTATACATTTATATATATATATATGCATTGCGTTTGTTTGGATAAGTGTATGTGTGTGTTTGCGCGCCTGTGCGCGCACGTACGTGTATGTTGAAGAACCAATATGAAAACCCACTTATTAAATGTTGAAGCATCTGTGTCTGTTATAACTTCTAATTAGTCCTTTGCTTGTTATTTGCAGATTTTGCAACTGACATCTGGGTACCTCTAAGAAGAGATGTCAATATTCTAAATCCCGTTATCTTGCGAAACATGTATCAAATTTAAGAAATAGCTTCAGACGCGGTGGCACAATCGTTAGCGCCGAAAGAGCAAGTTCAATACTACTTTACCTTAATGGCTTGAAATCCCACTAAATTACACTTCTCATCCATCCATCCATCCACCCACTAATCTTTGGGGGTGTTGTGGGGATAGTGTCATTCAGTACCTCTTACATGCGATCCGATCAGAAGCTACCGTTATTACATTCTTCGGGTGTCTTCCTAAACGGCAGTAACTGAGATTATGGACATTATCAAACCATCTCTTTCATCGTTCACCTTAGTTCTCTTGCTGGTTGACTCGGTTTGAAGAATCAATCTTACGATTCTTTCCTGCGATCTCCTAATTACGTCTGAAGCACCGGAGCTCTGGTTCTTCAATGTGGAGGAGTAGAGACATCCTGATCTCCGTGCTACGCACCTTGTCGAAGAGTGTTACTCCAGAAATCCTTTTATTATTACTTTACCCTGGTGGATGCCAACAGTCATTCGATGCTTAAGAACTAATTTTATAGAAAATTCTTTACACGCATTAATTTGTGCAAGTAAGAATATTTAATACGTTTGAAAGGCGGTGAGCTGGCAGAATCGTTAGAGGGCCGGGTGAAATGTCCACCGGTATTTCGTCTGCCGCTACGTTCTGAGTTCAAATTCCGCCGAGGTCGACTTTGCCTTTCATCCTTTCGGGGTCGATAAATTAAGTACCAGTTACACACTGGAGTCGACGTAATCGACTTAATCCCTTTGTCTGTCCTTGTTTGTCCCCTCTATGTGTAGCCCCTTGTGGGCAATAAAGAAATAAGAATATTTAATACGTTTGAGAAAAAAAAATCTACTTGTTTCTTGCAATAAATACACTTAGAGGAAAATATTTTCATGGACATTTAATATACCACTCTGGTTTCACAATTCACTATTTTGCTTGCTTGCACCCCACCCCCAAAAAAATCTTATATGGACCCCCAAGAGTCATATAGACCCCAGTTAGGAACCACTGGTCTAGACTGAGAGTGTCAGTCAGGCGGGGAATCGGTGCCCTGCTGCAATCTCTAGCCTCGTTCTAACCTCGTTCTTCTCACAATACTGGAGAACTCTATCTGCAGTTTTATACTCAGAACATTTTTTTATGTCACCTTAATTACCAGGTTTACTAAACCGTACAACTGATAAATTTTATCAGTTAATTTCAATTTTGGCAATAAGTTGGAAAAATTCGGTACTTCTATTTTAAGTTTTGACTCAAAAACACGTTTTTTCTATTATAAAAATAGTTTATTTCAGGTGGCTGACATAAATTGCTCGGCCTACCTGAAAATTCATGGGTTTCTACAACCATTTTTAACTAAATTTTGCTATCAGCCAAGATCAGAAATTGATCCTTTTTTCAAAAATGAGCAATTTCATTACAGCAAAAACGGTAGTTAACCATGAAAAACTAAGGTTATTTTCGGAATCAGCACCATCAAATTAGCAAAAAAAAAAAAAGACGTGTTTTGTTTCTTAGCACCAAAAGTCGTGTTGGCCAGTGTTATCAATGTCTCGCTTATTTATTTGAGACTCTACAGAGCGATTTAGAAATAAACATGACTGCTATTTTTAGCAAACTGAATAACCACAAAGAGACACACCCTCACTGATTCCTGTTTGTTTTGCACGTGTTTAATCCTTTGGCATTTAAACTGGCCATACATGACCTAAATATTCTGTGCAATGATGAAACTGGCCAGGTCCGACTTTTCATACCTACCTACAATGTCATTCTAAAAGTAAAGAACCATTTCAAAGAAATATCGAAAGAACGAGATAATGGACGGTTAAATCAAAAACAATGTGAATAGATAAGTACTATATTCGATATGGTAATTGTAATGCTAAAGGGTTAATCTACTGATAGTTGTAACCTGTATTGAACTATTAATCGCCCCTGGACCATGTGAGAGACTATATCTTAAATAATCCACGCTATCAAGTCAGAATCCGCAACTAAGCTGACATTGCCTAAGTTATCATGCAATAATTAGACGACATTGAATGATATCTGCCATTATACAATGTCATTAAGATCTGAGTAATTAACGAGAAATGAGGATAATTAACTGAATTATGCAAAAGGCCATAAGACTATTAATATGTAATTGGTTTGAAGATGTTTAATTAAAATAATGTGTATATATATAATATATATATATATATAATATATAATATATATATACATATATATCTCTATATATACATACATACATACATATATATGCATACGTACATACATATATATATATATATATATATATATATATATATATAATATATATATGTCTATATATACATACATACATACATATATATGCATACGTATATATATATATATATATATATACATGTACGATTATGGGCAGTAGATATATGCATGTATACATATATATATATATATATATATATATATATATATATATATATATATATATATGTGCACACACACACACACACACTTGCACACACACACATCTTAATTATCTCTTTCAAAATACGTACTATTCGTCTTCGTTGTTATTGTTGCTTTTCTTATTGATTTTTGCCCCTCCATCGTATCACTGAGACATAACCACCATAGCGCTGTTGGCGTTTTTATTGTCTACCCTAAGATATTCTTGATGGAGCTGGCCTCTGGTCAAAGGCAAGGATGGTGATGGATAAGAGTTATCATATGACCACCAATCAGGTCATCCTTTATCGAGTAGTGTTATGGTGATTAAAGCAATTTTGTTCCTATTGTTGGTGTTGTTATTGCTGTTGTTTAGCTGTAAATCACCATCGAATGATCTCTCCTTAGAGATGATGGGGATGATAACGATGATGATGCTGAGTTAAGCATTGGGGTCAACACAGTGCAATTGTATAGCTCCCTACCCTCAAGCTTCGAGCCTTGTATTCATAGTAGAAAGGATGACCTTGCATTGGATGTTTTCCTATTTCTTATTTCTTTTTTGCCCTCACGGGGCTAAACATGGAGGGGACAAACAAGGATAGACAAAGGGATTAAGTCGATTACATCGACCCCAGTCCGTAACTGGTACTTAATTTATCGACCTCGAAAGGATGAAAGGCAAAGTCGACCTCGGCGGAATTTGAACTCAAAACGTAGCGGCAGACGAAATACCGCTAAGCATTTCGTCCGGCATTCTAACGTTTCAGCCAGCTCGCCGCCTTTACCTATTATTTCTGTTAATCTCGTAAGGAAGTGGTGCGTCGAAAATGTTTGACTCTAGTACAGAACAAAATGTCGAAATCTTGCTGAATGCTCAACATTATTTTGTCTGTTTGTTAATCTGGTGAGGTCTTCTTCAGTAAGGGCAAACAATTCTACGTAACCTTCGTAATCTGCAAGACACTCATCTCCAACTCCAGAATTTTGGAACCAGTATCGAAAGGTGTTTGTTGAAGGTTCTTTGGCAAAAGTTATTGTCAAATTGGGACCAGTTTTCTCAATTTTGCTTTCCATTTTTAACTCGCACAATAAAATCACTGGAGTTTTTCCGTCATTAATTTGACAGCCTAAAATAAACAAGAAGAAACACTTAAAGAAAAACACTATTTCTATAAATCAATAAACCGAAATCCGCGCTTCCAAATGATATATTGCGTGGACATAGTTTATTCTAAAATAAGTATAAAAAATCACAATTATTTTTGCACAAACCTAATAACTTAACTGAAAGATTGTTCATTCCCAGCTGACAGAAAACTGAAATTAGTTTTCATTATAGAAACTAAAAATTATTAAAAGAAATAGAAATTTAATATCTGAACACAGGAAAACAGCAACTGCATGAATGAGAGTATTAACAATGACAATAATAATAGCATGAACAAAAGCGTAAACAATAGGATTCTTCGTTTTCCTGTTTGAGTCATTTGACAGGCGACCATGCTGGGGCACCGCTATGACAGGTTTTAGTCGAACGAATCGATCCAAGTATTATTTTATAGTTGGGTTTTCTCTCAACTGCCAAACTCGTAAGTTACAGTGACATAAAGAAACCCAAACCGGTCGTGATGGGGTTAGGAGACAAAGACATATATACATATTTATGCATATATACGACGGGCTTCTTTCAGTTTCCGCCCACCAAATCCACCCACAACGCATTGGTCGGCCCATGCCGCTTGCCTAAGATACGACGCAGTAGGACTGAATACGGGATTATGTGGTTGGGAAGCAAAATATTAATGACACAGCCACCCCGACAAAACTAACTCTAATATTAGCAAAACGAACAGTATTAGCAATAATAACAAAATTTGTTTGCCACTTAATGATCGAAGGGCAACACTCAGATTTTGCATTGCGTTTTCGGGAATTTATCAAGTAGCTAGCGTGAAAAAAGAAAACCTCATAAAGGAAAAAAAACGTCATTTATACCCTAGAATATATTTATTTATATTTATATAAGGGCATTACTATGGAATAATGCCTCACTCAAATGACTGAAACAAGTAAAAAAAAGATAAAAACAAGAGACAGACCTGATTAAGGTGATTTCAACTGCCCTCACCCCCACTCCGGTTTGACATGGTGGGCCATGAATAACAGGAAGGTAGTGAGAGTATTAACAATACTCGTGCAATCATTGCTAGCTTCAATGCTACTCGACCCCACAATTGGAAGCGATAATTTCGAAGATTCCGAAACTTTTGACAATCAACCACACCCCACCCCACCCCGTACTCATTAGACAAGGAAGGATTTGTCCCGTGGTGCAAGTTGTATGTAAAATAATGAAACAATATATGTGAGTGAATTTGCGCACTGGAGAAAAAGACATACATTATTTACATATAGTGAAGTTTAATCAATTATTTGAGGCTAACGCATTCACCATCATTATTCTAAAGTCTATTGTATGTTAAACTGTACAACGTCCAGCTGGGTGGGAAAAACATGCAGCTGCATTGTGAAAAGGATGATATTGTCACGTTTGTAATATCACATGTCTAATAGGCGTGCTGAGCATAGCCCACTTGAATCTGCACACATATATGTATATATATTTATACATATATATGTGTGTGTGTGTGTGTGTGTGTGTGTGTATATGTATATATACACTAGTGTGTGTTTGAATAAAATCCGTAGAAACTACGAAGGAGAGTGAACAATGGCAAAGAATACGCTATTCTGTTGTTCTGTTTTTCTCTCTCTCTCCCTCCCAGTTTATCTATCTCTTTATCTGTCTATCTGTCAGTCTATCAATCGTTCTATTTGTTTTTTTCCTCCCCTATACAATTATGTGTATGTGTGTGCGTTCGTGTGTGTAAAGCGAAAGTCGCTATTGTTATCAAAATATTCATAAACTTCCAACACAACTTCAATCCATGCTTATAAACATAAAAAGGGAGCGAGCTATAATCACGTGATATATATTTGGTTACGCCGGTGGTGGTGGAAACGCATGACGTGATATGCAATCTATGTCAGGCAAGTTTTGTTGGTGTGAATGACAGGATTAATGTATACCATCATGCATTCCTATGTATCTTTGTTTGTATACACACACACACACACACACACACACACACACACACACACACACATATATGTATATACTGTTTTACTTCTTTCAATCATTTGACTGTGGCTATGCTGGAGCATCGCCATTAGTCGAGAAAATCGACCCCAGGACTTATTCTATCAGTCTCTTTTGCTGAACCGCTAAGTTACGGGGACGTAAATACACCATGACGTTTTCTTGTTTCCATGGTCTTAATATCCAATCATGAGAGTTTCTCAGTTAAGTATTTAGGCCATTTGCCATAATCACCATTGTCAATTCCAGTTGTAAAAGTCCACCTCTACCTTGTTTTCTTGGCAAGTAATATCGTTCAATATCTGCCTCGGAGCGGTGCATTCTATTCATTGTCAACAGTTTTCGCATTTTTCTGTCAAGCTTACAGTTTTCAGTAATTGTCCAGTGAATAATATTGAAACTGTAAGTTACGACCGGAATGACTAAAATATTGATCGCTTCGGTCCTGTTTCTTGCGTTTAGCGCTGTCTTGAGTATTGCCCTGATCCTGCGATAACCTTCTTCACCGATCTTTTCCCTCATCATTGAATGTTTGATTCCATCACATTCAAATACTCCTCAGTATTTCTAGCCCTCCGCGGGTTCCAACTCCTTTATAGCATTCTGTTCTCCGGGGTTAACGTTCGATGTTTCTATCGAATTCTATTGTTTAGAGTCATCATCATCATCCTCCTCATCATCACCATCACCATCATCTATTATTATCATTCTTCTTCTTATTATTATTATTTGTCTTCACCTCTACGTAAATCCTGTTTATATTCTATTGATACATTGTGTTGTTACTGTCAATACTTACTTAAGAGTGTGTTGGATTCTTTTGCATTATGCGTTGCTCCTCGATAATGTTGGGGCGAAAATTCTCGTAGTTTACACAGCGTCTACTCTCTCCATTGTAAAGCATTCTAAAGATTTCCTACAGGAGTCATTTAAATATTTTTTCTTTTTCTCTCTTTCTCTCCCTATCCGTCTCTCAGTTGCTTTTTTTTTCTTTCTCGCATTTTTATCTGATAGCTGAGAATCTGTATTCTTTGACACAAATCAATATCTCCTACTTCAAGAAACTACTTATTCTTTTATAAACAGTAGGTGTGTAGGCATTTACATAAACCCCCACATCGCCCGTAAACAGTCCACGAAAACTCATATTCTCCACAAATTCCATCCGACCATATATATATATATATATATATATACACACACACACACACACACACATATACACACACACACACACACACACACACACACACACACACACACACACACACACACACACACACATATATTATTTATACTCACACATAATATAAAATTAATGTGGGAAGCTGGGCGCATTTATAAACCGTATAGGCGATAGGGGAAATTGAGTCGTCACTAATTGTACCTGTATGTGTTACAAACACATATATTGCTAGATATAAGAGTTATGTATATATGCAAGCATATAGGCGTGTATTTATGCTGAGTGATACAGTGGTGTGAATATACTATAGCAACTTTCGTAAACAGTCCAATCATTTCATATTTTACACTCGAGAGTACATCCATCTATCTATTCGTCCGTTTGTCCATCCATCCATCCATTCACCCGTCCGTCCGTTTATCCATCCGTCCATCCATATATCCATATACGTGTGCATTTATGTATGTATGTATGTATTTATGTATGTATATGTGCGTGTGTATGCGTATATGTGTGTTTAGAGCGTATGTGTGTATATGTAAGTGCATGCGTTTGTTTTGGGGTATGGCTGAGTAAAGCGGCTAGTGCAAGTATCGTACAGTTAAGCACGGTATTATAGCTCGGAGGGATGGAATTCTTAAACACTAACTTTTGAAATTAAAGTACGTCCAGAATATGAGTTGGCCAAAAGAGACGAAGTTCGAGAAGATATCAAATACAGAAGATGGGTAAACAGCTATTTTTGCAAGGAAGCCATTTATATGAGATGTTACGTATATTCGCATGATGTAAATATAACACTTACAATGCTTCGAATTTTCAGTGATAGGTTGATATTTTATTGCATATCATGCCAAGTGTACATTATGCACCAATGTTACGCGAAAATATTAAGACAGCGAACTGACAGAATCATTAGCACGCCGGGTAACATGCTTAGCGGCATTTTTCGTTCGTTCTTAAGCTTTGAGTTCAAATTCCGCCAAGCTCGACTTTGCCCTACATCCTTTGAGGGTCGATAAAATAAGTACCAGTTGTGCACTGGGATCGATGTAATCGACTAAGTTCCTCCCCTGAAATTGCTGGCTTTGAGTCAAAATTTAAAACCAACATTACTCAAAATTATAAAGCAAGCATATTATCAACACACATGAATGTTAACACTTTGGTGTCTAACAGAAAACACTATCTTCAGAAGGGTAATTGGAAAATGCCACGAGCGGATAATATTGAAGGTAAGATACTGGCATTGAAAAATTAGATGAAAAATGCGAGACAGAGTAAAAGATGGGTTAATATAGAAGGAATATATACGGAATATATGAGGTGACGAGTTGGCAGAAATGTTAGCACGCCGGTCGAAATGCTTAGCGGTATTTCGCCTGTCTTTACGTTCTGATCGCAAATTTCGCCCAGGTCGACTTTGCATTTCATCCTTTTGAGATCGATAAATTAAGTACCAGTTGCGTACTGGGGTAGATCTAATTGACTGGTTCCCTCCCCCAAAATTTCGGGCCTTGTGCCTAGAGTAGGAAAGAATCTAGAAGGAAGAGAGAGATGGGACAATAAATAAAGGCCAGGAGAAGTGTGTTAGCTAGGCATAGAAATGTAAAGTGTAAGACGGAAACAGATGTTAGGTGGCGAGGTAATAGAGGCTAAAAAATGTAGAAAGCGGTATAAATGTACAGTAGGAGTGATAGAGAAAGGAAGAACAAATGAGATGACTTGTTCGTTAGTGTAAGATGGCTGTACTTCTACAAGGAAGTGTTATAAAACTAGGAATTGAGAAGGGTTAGGGTAAACAAACGACTTAAAGCCATGATAACCAAGGCAGAGAAGTAGCCAACAACAGAGTGAAGAAGAAACAGTAACTTGCTATTGAACGCATCTAATATGAACTCCTCGTATTAATAAAGAATGGTGTGACGAGAAATAAAAGATATAAAGACAAACTGCAGCGTAATGTGTAAACGATGAAAAGAACCTATCACTGGAGAATGCTAAAGCTAACTGGATAATTTAAAATAAAATTAAATTATATGCGTACCTGAAAGCAGATTTTAAACAGAAAGTTTAAATCAACGCTCAAATCTAGATAAATTATAATCCTTAAGAAACAAAACCATGAAGTTAATTATAAGATAATATACTGGGGGAACATTTAGAAGCGAGGAGATGAAGCTAAATTTTAAAATAGGTAATTACGTAAAATTATATTGATCAATTTGAGCAGATCGGGGTGTAGTAAAAGGAAAATGTTTTGTAAAATTAATAGTGGAAGGAGGTGAATACGGATCCCAATGTATTTAGATGAATATTCTGACGTATGCTTTCGCGAAATACCCTGCAGAAAAAAATAAATTACAGGGTATCAGACTTCTCTAATATTATTTTCTAGTTTCAATGATGGACTAGGAGGTATGCGGTATATTTTGCCGTAGGATGGTCTATGTAAATTGACAGTGCATAGAAAAGTAAGGCTGAGTGTTGTTGACAATGACCTCATGACTTTTCATTTCAAATGTTAACACTTTGTCAATCATGGTGGACCTCAAAGAAATGAAAAACCTTAACTGGTTTGAAGAATAATATACTGATGATTAAGTGTCCTCGCACTCATTACAGGTCTCTCCCTCTTTCCCTCCCTCCCTCCCTCTCTCTCGCTCTCTCTCTGCTATCATTTCTCGCAGACAAGGTGTCCAGTACTGAGGAGTGCCAGAAAGAGCCCGAAATCGGGACTGGTCTGCTGGCCGCTAGGAGACGGTAGGGGTTCGCTCCGCTACTCGCAATTTCATCGGTTAAAAAATCGCAGTAGAGTCCGTTCGAACGGACAGCTATATTAAAGTGGCTACGAATATTACTTGTCAGTACAACTACTGCGTTGATCTCTTAGATATATATTAGAACTAGTTCTTTTATATTTATATATATATATATATAAAATTATATTTGCTTATATATATATATATATATATATATATATATATAATCAAATATGACTGAGTATGTTAGAACAGCTGTGACTGTTTCGTAGTAGTCGTTTCTCTAGCCAAGAAAGATCAGTCATTTCAATCCTGCAGCTAGGAAATTAAGGAATTAATTCCAAATTAGCCAGGAATAACCGGTCATTGATAATCAGACAAGGGTCTCTACCTTTACTCTCGAATGATAATGCCCGACCCCACATCTTAAATCAGACCAATGCTGAATTGCAGCAGCTTAATTTTGAAATATCGTATCACCCTCTAAATTCTTCAGGTGTGTCACTAAATTTACTGTAAGACATATTTGTCACCTTAAGCATTCATACATGAAGAAAAGTTTATAAAAAAAAGTAATGACAGCACTTGAACAATTTATAGCTTCAAAAGATATTACTTTTTTTTCAAAGAAGTAATATGTTGTGTCCCACGGCGATGGCAAAAAGTTATAGGAGCTAATGGAGCTTAATTTGATAAATAAATAATGAGTATAAACAGTTTTTACTTATTTATTTCTAAGTGGCCATTTTATGTGGAACAACCTTACAAATATACGTGTGTAGATATTTGTATGTGTACATGTATGCATACGGCTGTATATTAGTATATGCATGAATATATATATATATATATATATATATATATATATATTTGTGCATATATATATATATATATATATATTTGTGCATATATACATATATATGTATAAATGTGCACACCTTGTACATACATATACTAATATATATGTGTATGTATGTGTATATATGTGTGTGTGTGTGTGTGTGTGTACATAGATGCATATATGCTCTTCTGAATGTATATTCTTGTGTGCTCAATATATACTACAGTTGTTTTCTATATCACTGTTCGCTGACATAAGCACACGAAAAATGCTTACAGTACGTCATTACCTATATGGAGAAGAGACATCATATCATTATAGAGCCTTCCGCTTCGTACATGAGCCACACCTGACATATGTCATACATTATTTAATGACTGCATTACCTTTAAGAAGCATCTTTTAATTATCAAAATGAAAATATTTCTAGAAAGATGAAAGGGATGTTACACATTCATCCATCTTTCAGCTGGGGGTAGATCGAAGGGGCACAAACATCACAGCCAAAAGTATCTCCTGTATGGCATTCTTTGAACCAAAATATAAGCAATTATACAGGGTGTCCTCAAAGTCTCGATACATGGGGATTAACATATACTTTAACTTTTAAAAATTATTATTTCTTATATTTAATTGTTTATGTTATGATTTTATTTACTCCACGTACCCACATGGGGATTAACACATACGTTAAAAAATTATTATCTCTTATATTTAATTGTTTGTTATGATTTTATTTACTCCATGTACACACATGGGGATTAACACATACTTTAAAAAATTATTTCTTATATTTAATTGTTTATGTTATGATTTTATTTACTCCATGTTCCCAGACCATGTGGTCACCTTGTACGATCAATCTGAAAGAAGATAAAACTGTAATATAATACTTGCATAAAGTATTTTATATATGATGAATTTTCATTATAATTTCACACCATTGAATTTAGAAGCAGTAGATTCATACATTTTCTCCAGCAAAACCACTT
Source organism: Octopus bimaculoides (assembly GCF_046866305.1). Lineage (NCBI taxonomy): Eukaryota > Metazoa > Mollusca > Cephalopoda > Octopoda > Octopodidae > Octopus > Octopus bimaculoides. The sequence goes on along the minus strand of NC_142949.1, from coordinate 1,900,447 downwards.
TAAAATATCTTTCAATATGTGATAGACAAAATAATTTATTTTAATCTTTACGATCAATCGTTTCCTCCAACATATTCCCCTTATTTTGAAGTGTAATTGTTTTGTCGTACCAGATTTAAAATATTTATTCAATGAGTTGGTATTCATAAATACTTAGAAAAATATTTAAGCCATTGCCTTGTTCTAAATACTCACGTCTGTCTGATGGTAGTTGGGTGCACCTCTGAGTAATAGTCTGTGGAAGCCTTCTTCAACTCCGAAAAGGAAGCTGTTCTACTTTTCGTATTCAAGTGTTATCCTTTCTAACTTCTCGTATGTATGTCTCTTCCACTTTTTGTTATAAATCTTCCACTGAGGAGAGAGCCGGTTTCCAACAAAGATACAAGGCTCCATCTTTGGGATGTAGTTATTTACTTCTTGCATGTCTATATGCTTCTTGCATGTCTATATGCTTCTTGCATGTCTATATACTTCTTGCATGTCTATATACTTCTTGCATGTCTATATGCTTCTTGCATGTCTATATACTTCTTGCATGTCTATATACTTCTTGCATGTCTATATGCTTCTTGCATGTCTATATGCTTCTTGCATGTCTATATACTTCTTGCATGTCTATATACTTCTTGCATGTCTATATGCTTCTTGCATGTCTATATGCTTCTTGCATGTCTATATGCTTCTTGCATGTCTATTTACTTCTTGCATGTCTATATGCTTCTTGCATGTCTATATACTTCTTGCATGTCTATATACTTCTTGCATGTCTATATGCTTCTTGCATGTCTATATGCTTCTTGCATGTCTATATGCTTCTTGCATGTCTATATACTTCTTGCATGTCTATATGCTTCTTGCATGTCTATATGCTTCTTGCATGTCTATATGCGTCTTGCATGTCTATATGCTTCTTGCATGTCTATATGCTTCTTGCATGTCTATATGCTTCTTGCATGTCTATATGCTTCTTGCATGTCTATATGCTTCTTGCATGTCTATATCCTTCTTGCATGTCTATATGCTTCTTGCATGTCTATATGCTTCTTGCATGTCTATATGCTTCTTGCATGTCTATATGCTTCTTGCATGTCTATATGCTTCTTGCATGTCTATATACTTCTTGCATGTCTATATACTTCTTGCATGTCTATATGCTTCTTGCATGTCTATTTACTTGCATGTCTATATGCTTCTTGCATGTCTATATGCTTCTTGCATGTCTATTTACTTCTTGCATGTCTATATGCTTCTTGCATGTCTATATGCTTCTTGCATGTCTATATGCTTCTTGCATGTCTATTTACTTCTTGCATGTCTATATGCTTCTTGCATGTCTATTTACTTCTTGCATGTCTATATGCTTCTTGCATGTCTATTTACTTCTTGCATGTCTATATACTTCTTGCATGTCTATATACTTCTTGCATGTCTATATGCTTCTTGCATGTCTATATGCTTCTTGCATGTCTATTTACTTCTTGCATGTCTATATGCTTCTTGCATGTCTATATGCTTCTTGCATGTCTATATGCTTCTTGCATGTCTATATGCTTCTTGCATGTCTATTTGCTTATTGCGTGTGTCTATTTGCTTATTGCGTGTGTCTATTTGCTTATTGCGTGTGTCTATTTGCTTATTGCGTGTGTCTATTTGCTTATTGCGTGTGTCTATTTGCTTATTGCGTGTGTCTATTTGCTTATTGCGTGTGTCTATATACTTATTGCATGTGTCTATATACTTCTTGCATGTCTATTTACTTCTTGCATGTCTGTATATACATCATGATTTCGCTTAGGCATAACGATACTAGTAACCTGTTGTTAGAACTCAATATACACATGCTTCAAAATAAATTGTTCGACGGGTACAATGCGTAAGATAAAATATTGACAAGGGAACAGGAATTACGTAATGAATTTGTTTACGCAATTCTTCTTACTTTGCCATATATATGATATATATGTGTGTATGCGCATGTGTGTGTGTGTTTGTGTATGCAGCTGCGGGCGTGTGTGTGTGCGCGTATATTTGTACATATGTGTGTTTTTGTGTGTTCGTGTATAAATATATACCTATACTTACGTACATATAAATGTGTGTAAATATATGCACAAACAAATTTCCTAAAATCAAATAATATCAGCTCAACTTCATTTAATTTCGTTTTGTAGCTGAAACAATATAACAAAAATGAGAAGAAAAAAACATTTTGCTTTGAATTTTCTTTTTATTTTACGTTCTTTTAAATCTTTTAAATCTGTATTGTATCCATTTCTTTGAGTTATTTCCTTTCCAGTTTTGATTCCCTTTCAGTTGATTTCTAAACCTACTTAGAATTCATTCTCAATATGTTTTATGGTAAAGTAGCACTTCACATTACTAACTCTATCTCTGTATTCATAACAAATAAGATTTTAAAGACTGGAATGCATTACCTCGTTTCAATGATGACAAAAAAATAAAAATGGAAAATACGTAATATTATGACCAGAACGTAACTGTCGAATTATAAACAAACACAATACAACGTACAAAAAAAATGGAAAGTAAAATATTTTTTTATGGAAAAATCATTGAAATTTATTGAAAAAATATATCAAAAAGCATTTTCCGGTTTTCCATCATTTTATCATCATCCTCTTTTGTCTTCAATTTAATGCATTATGTAACGTATCGGTTAAACCCTTTATCTCTCATCATACAACTTGTCTAGTAATTGTATTATTTATCTTGATATCTTATCTACTGCTGTAATTATCGATGTATCGATCCATCTTTTGACATACTCATATGCATATTTGTATCTATATATGCATATATTCATATACATATATATGTACATATAGGCTTGTTTATACATACACATCAACCTGCAGATACACATACATACGCATATACGGATATATCAGATATATATATATATATATATACACATACACATATATATATATACACATATATATATATTTACACACATACTTACATATGTGTGTGTGCATGTATAAATGTGTATATGTATGTATATGCATACACATTCATTTTGTATTTTTTTGCAAGACTCTTGATGTGAAATCGTGCGTTGAAACAGCTGTTGTACCTGGGAGGATTACTTTTGCCAATAAAATTACACTCATTGGTTCTCTTTCTTTACTTTTCTCTTTATTATTATAGTCAACTAGTTAACTAACGGATGAATTGTATAATCGATTTCTTCACTAATCGTTTGATCGATCGATCAATCAATCAACTAATTTGCCAGAATGAATATGCTGTATTTTGCTCTGAAATAATAATCTGAAGATAGTGTGTGAGGGACACTTTTTTTTTTTTTTTTTGATGGAGGACGTATGCATGTTACGGCACGTGTAAGTGGTAGAGCATGTCTGTAGTTAGGGGATCTGTACGTTTCGGTTTGGTTTGAAATTATTTTTATATCTTTAATCACAGTCGATTATGTACGTGTGTGTAAGTGCATGTGTATACGCACATGTACATGCGTGTGGCCTAGAGTGCCTGCTGCACTCACCGTCGCTAGACTGCCGGGTTCGACTCCCGCATCGAGAGGCGCGTTGCGTACTTGAGCATAACGTTTTGTTTCAGATTGCTCCAGTCTATTCAGTGTAAATGTGTAAACCACTCCGATCAGGGGAAATGTTAGCCAACACGCTTAGCCAGCGGGTTGGCGTCATTCGAATGCTAAATTGACGCACATGCAATGTGGCCAGCGATATATATATATATATATATATATATATATATATAAGCATAGACATGACTGTTTGGTAACAAGCTTGTTTCCGAAGCGCATGGTTCTGGGTTCGGTCCCACTGCGTGGCACCTTGGGCATGTTTCTTCTATAGCTTCGATCCGACCAAAACCTTGTGAGTGGATTTAGTAGAGTGAAACTGAAAGAAGCCAGTAGTGCATGTTTCTCTGTGTGTGTGTGTTTGTATGTATATATATATATATATATATATATATATATATATATATATACATATATACACAGACACAGACACGCACACACATACTCTTTTACTTGTTTCAGTCATTCGACTGGAGCAACGCCTTTAGTCGAGCAAATCGACCCCAAGGCTTATTCTTTGGAAGCCTAGTACTTATTCTATCGGTCGCTTTTGCCAAAACGTTAAGTTATAGGGACGTAAACACACCACCGTCGGTTGTCAAGCGATAGTGAGAGGGCAAACACACACACACACACACACACACACATATATATATATCACTAACCAGATATACTTAACCTATATGGTTCGTGTTCTTGCTGGTGGGGGTGGACTGCTATTGGAACGGTAGGGTATATACCCCCCACCAATAGCACCTCAACGTGCAAATACACTAAGCATATACGTTAAATATATGTGGTTAATGATATACTGGAGCTGCTTTTATTTAATATCGAATATTTATGCGTATGTGCGTCTGTGAATGTGTAAGTGTATGTGTGTCTGTATAGATATATATTTACACACACACACACAGTTGTAAGTACGCGCAGTATGTACACACATACACATTCACTCATGCTTTAAGGTTACCTTCAGCTAGATGCAGGCATGTCTTAATGCAGGTGATATTAGTTGTTCTGACATATTCTTCATATATTCTTCATATATTCTTCATAATTTATAGCTTAAGTATTTGCAGCCTCCGTTCTCTGGGCACACCATTCCATTTCTATAAGAACAGCTATCTTCTCTATAAGGTGTAAGTTTGTGAGAAATTATGTATTTGAAGTTGAGGTAGAACTGATCGTCAAAATTTGTCTAGTGAGAAGTTTGCTGTATCTATGATTAGTAGGGAATTGTCTATCTGTTAACATTGGTTTCAAACTTTGGCACAAGAGCAGCAATTTCGGGGTGGTGTGTAACTTGATTAACATCGACCACAGTGCTCAGCTGATACTTATTGTATTACTTTATTAATGATATTAGATAACTCGTATTCCACTATTTGAATACTAGACTTTTCGTATTTACTTCCATTATATCTAATATTCATTAGCAATTTTGAATGTTTTTTGTACGAAAGTACCTTAACATATTACCTGACTTCGATTACTGTAGCAACTTCATTTTTAGACACGTAAACACACACACGCATATGTATATATAATGTCTCTCTCTCCCTCTCCCTACCCCTGTCTCCTCACTCACATACATATACACATAAGCACCCATACAAGGGGAGGTGCTCACCGCACTGTTTCTCCATTTAAACAAAGCATTGCCCTCTACTTGTCATTGGAGAGTAGACTTCATATTGAGCCTTTTCAAGCAGAATCATCTTAAGTGCTGAACAAATGTGTCTTTTCTAAACATATCTAACGAAAACGACGATGATTAACACCCAATGAAAAAGGGAAACCCTTTCCCAAGCCAAAAGTACAACAGAACACAGTAATACTCCGTGTTTGGTACGATGCAAAGGTTGTCGTTTATCATGAAGTGTTAAATTAAACTGAACCAGTTGATACTGAGGAGAATTGTGGTCACCTGGGAGAACTGTACAGAGGTTGTCCAAAAAAGTGCCCATCGTTGGGCAGTTATAAAAGCGTGCTACTATCACAGGATAATTCAAGACCGCATATTGTCCAAGTTGCCCAGCAAAAATTTGGAAGCTTTGTCTCATTCTCTTTGCTGTCCTGGTTTTGCTCCATCTCATTGCATCTTTTCAGATTGCAAAATTAATTACACAGAAAATTTATTAATTCTCAAAAGATTAAAAACTTTCGCCTCGAAACATGATTTTAATGCTCATTGAATCACGAATTTACCAAATAGATGGGATTATATTATACATAATGAGAGGAAATATTATACTGATTAAATATATAATTATATCAATTAACACCAAAGAAACAATTTGTTTCTTTCTTGAAATGCGACGGTGATTTCCTTCTATCGAAATCTATTTATCTATCTATCTATCTATCTATTACATTATATCATTTGTCAAACCACTGAAGAAGTAATTTGATAAGATTATATAATTTTCAATAATTGCATAGTGATTTATAGAAAGGCGTGTATGTTTTATAAAGCTTAAAATCCTAAATCTGTTTTTTTAATTTTATTTCATAAATAATATTCGGTGACTCGTATTCCATTATTTCAATATTAGACTTCTCGTATTTACTTCCGTTATAATTAATATCTATTTGAGTGTTTTGTACGTAAGTGCCCCTGCTTAGAACCTGACTTTACACACACAATCACACACGCATGTATTATGTATATATACATATATTCTTTTAAATTCTATTTTATTCTTTTAATTGTTTCAGTCATTTGACTGTAGCCATGCTGGGGCACCACCTTTTAGTTGAACAAATCGACCCCAGGACTTATTCTTTGTAAGCCTGGAACCGCTAAGTTACGGGGACGTAAACACACCAACATAGGTTGTCAAACGATGGGGAGGGGACAAACACACATAAACATACATATATATATATATAAGCTTCATTCAGTTTACGTCTACCGAATCCACTCACAAGGCTCTGGTCAACCCAAGGCTATACTAGAAGTCACCCAAGATTCCACGCAGTAGGACTGAACTCGGAACTATGGGGTTGGTAAGCAAACTACTTACTACATAGCCACTCCTGCGCATATATATATATATATATATATAAATTATTGTTGCGATCAGACAAATTATAATGTAAGAAAAAGGGGTAAACTTCTGATCGCAACAACAACAGTGTTTAAACAGGGGAGTAAATGTCCATAGATGGAGATTATGTCCAGTCTAAATTATTTCAAGGTAGGTGGTGAACGGTTCGACCCGTATTCAGCTCCGTCTTTCGTTTTTCGTACTCTCCACGCCAAAAAAATCTCTCGTTGTCTTCTCCACTCCCCTTTTTAACACGAAGTACGAGATTACCTGCCTTGCTCGGTAACTGGAAGTGAACGAGGTTACCTGTCTCGTACTATGCTAACTTCCTGTATATATATATATCGCTATTCATACTAACGTTTATAACGTTTATCTCGCCACCTTCGGAAAATATAAGGTAAGTGTTCACCCTTCATTATATTATAGGTATACACAACATTATATAATTGTATAAGGGAACAGGAAAAAGTCCTTCTCCAGCATGTAAGAATACGCAAAGAAAAAAACGTTAGAAAACCACCTTTAGCTTCTGCAAAAATACGGGTTGTAGACGACCAAATGAAAAATACAAAATAAAACTCCACAGTCAATTGTGTATTGGTCCAATTTCGAAATTAGAGCGGTAAAATAGCTTATTTCTCATCCTCAGCACAATATTGAAAGAACGATAGTCACGAATATTTATAAATACCCCCCACGAAACAAATTCGTACGATCATGGGCAAATGTCCGCGCTTATGCTTCAAAACGTAGTCAAATTTTTACTTGAAATTTCAGCCGCGTATTTTTTAAACCGAAATAGCCTCAAAGCAATGCAGTTTCGGTCCGGAGCGTAAAAATTTTATTTATTCATATAAACCAGGACAAAAGTCATGTAAATGATAATATCAAGTGGGGTATGTATAAATATTCGTCACTATGGTTCTTTGAATATTGTGCTGAGTATGAGAAATAAGCTATTTTACTGCTTTACTCTCGAAATTGGACCAATACACAATTAACTGTAGAGTTTATTTTGTAATTTTAATTACTCGTATTTTTGCAGGGGCTAAAAGTGGTTTTATAACGTATTTTGTTTATTCTTATAACATGTTGGAGCAGGATTTTTTCCTGTTCCCTTATATAATTATATAATTATATAATTATTATTTTCGTATAATTTGACCAAGTTTTTACAGTATGTTAGCCACTTGATATTAACATTTACGATGATTCTATACTTGTTTATGTGATGACATAATATGTCATATGTGTTTGTATATTGTTTTTATTGTCCTGTCTTCTTAGTTGAAAAATAAACAGGTAAATTGACATAATACAATGTCTGCAAGCTGATGAGTACCACATATTCCCTTCCATTTTCTTATTGCTATATATATATATATATATATTTCGTATATGTATTTCGTGTGCAAGATTCTTGATGTGGATACGTGTGTTCAAAGAAATACAATTAAACCTTGGGAGAGGCATTATGCCGGTAATAAACACACGCACTGGTTCAGTCCTTTATTAATTTATATAGTTTTTTGTTAAATTATTTCATTGCACTCTTGCAATCTCTTCAGTAACTTATCTCTCCACATTCAAAATAAATGGAAGTGGAGAGACAAGTTACTGAAGAGATTGCAAGAGTGCAATGAAATAATTTAACAAAAAACTATATAAATTAATAAAGGACTGAACCAGTGCGTGTGTTTATTACCGGCATAATGCCTCTCCCAAGGTTTAATTGTATATATATATATACATATATATAAGACGGGCCTCTTTCAGTTTCCATCTACCAAATCCACTCGCAATGCATTAGTCAACACGAGGTGTCACGCAACGGGACTGAACACGGAACTTTGTGGTTAGGAAGCAAGCTTCTTCGTCGAAATGCCGCTAAGCATTTTGCTGGCATGCTAACGCTTCTGCCTGCTCACAGCCTTGCCCGCCTCCAATATATTAAAGGGTAGAAAATTTCATTTGATAAATCCACATTTGCATTTATTTTTTTATGTACGTCATATTAAGTTTCCAATATCTACATGTAACTTGTATATTTACATACGTCTATATATGCG
>NC_142949.1:1876736-1879236 GCF_046866305.1 Octopus bimaculoides | reverse complement strand
AAAAACGTTAGCACGCCGGGCGAAATGCTTAGCAGTATTTCGTCTGTCTTTACGTTCTGAGTTCAAATTCCGCCGAGATCGACTTTGCTTTTATGCTTACGGGTTCGATAAATTTAGTACCAGTTGCGTACTGAGGTCGATCTAATCGACTGGCCCCTTCCCCAAAATTTTGGACCTTGTGCCTAGAGTAAAAAAAGAATATTTCTTATAAGATTAAGCCAAAAGTTATTTGTCGCTTGGCCAAAATGAAGAAATTTTCTAAATAAAGAGCTCCGGTGATTATAAAGACGTTCTTGTGAAAAGAAAACAATATCTCGTACTTAGAAATAATTGCAAATTATGCAACAATAGGGACCCGTTTGATTAGCTTTAAAAAGAAAATGCTGTGCTTGTTAAATAAAATAACGCATCGAAAAGAAAGACTATTTAACTTGAAGTTAAACTGAATGATGCCAATTTAGATATACAGGTGAATTCTACTAACAAGACTTAATTCGAGAAATTTTTGGAAACTCATTTGTCAACAAACATCTTCGCAAAATCATCCGCAAATTCACCAGTTTGATGTATCAAATTTTGGGGCTGTTTTGAGACATTCTAGAAACTGACATTCGACTTGAAAATGAACATGTAGTAAATTGCAGACTGCGACAAAAATCACGGTTTCGTTGGAAATGGTATATTAAATATTAATTGCACGAAATTAATCATCTCCTTTGGACGTGATATTAAAATTATCGCTTTGCTGAAATAAAGCCAGAATTGAAATTGAAATGATGTATTAAATATTAATTGCACAAGATTAATCAACTCGTTTGTACCTGACCCTAAAGCTATCGCTATTCTGAAATAAGGCCAGCATTTAAATTGTATATTATATATCAGGCTGAGTAAAAAGTATGCACTGTTTTGAAATATGAAATTCATCACAAAATATTTCAACAATGCGCAAATTTTATTCATAGAAATATAGTACCAACACAATTAACATTTTTTTCCAACGAGTTACAAGTTTGTTTATTCTGATAACATAAAAATCTGGAGTTCTGGAGCTGATGAACTCTTTGAACACGCATTCAGCATCGGTTTGATGTTTGAACTCCTTCTCTCGCAGGAAACCATCAAGGTACTTGGAAAAGTGGTAGTTGGAAGGAGAAAGGTCTGGGGAATAAGCTGGGTGGGGAAGAACTTCGTTGCCAAATTCCCTCAACTTCTGGAGCGTCATGAGTGAAACGTGCGGTCGAGCATTGTCATGAAGAATGCTTGGCCCTCTTCTGTTGACCAGTCTGGGACGGAGGAGTAGCAATTTTTCATTCATTTTGGCAATTCTATGGCAATACGTTTCTGTAGTAATGGTTGTTCTGGGTTTTAAGAAGTTATAGTAGAGGAGTCCAGCAGTTCACCACCAAACGGTCAGCTTAACCTTCTTTTTAAAAGTAGTTTGTGTCAAACGCTTCTTTTGGCTGTCTCCACACGTATACTCGGCCGGTAGTCAGAAATAAGGTAAAAAATGACTCGTCCGAGAAAATAACATTCTTCCACTGCTCTAAGGACCAAATTTGTAGGTTTTTACTCCATTCTAAACGCTTTGCAACGTTTGTTTTTGAAAGTAGAGGTTTTCTGATTGCAGCCCTCCCGTGAAATCCGGCTTTGTGCAGCTCCCGGTGAACAGTCTCTGTGGAAACTGGGTTCTCGAGGTGGTCATTTTGGTCTACAGTAATTTTGGGAGCTGTACTTCTGTGATCCTTTCTTGTAATTCGCGTACGAGTCCGACTGTCCCTATCTGAAAGTTTTGGTTTTCTTCCGAAGTTTTGTTTCGACGAGAAGGTTTTTTCCCTCTTTCTCAAAAGCTGTCATTACTTTCGAGACAGTACTTCTTGATACACCAAACATTTTGTCTGTTTTCGTTATGCTAGCACCTGCAGTACGAGCACCAACTAGTTGACCTCTTTGAAAGCCCGATAGATCTGTTATTTCAATGAATTTTAATTACCTATTTCTGGTGATATCTGAAAAGAAACAGCAATTTTAGCAAAATATATTACGCAACACTAATAAATAAAAGAAACATAAAAATAAACAAGCTTTTGATGGTTTTTTAGATATTTCAAAATTATGATGCTAGGTGTTTCCATTATTTTGTCCAACGTCTGTATATATATATATATATATATATATATATATATAGTGGGGCAATAGGAATTATAAAACTTAGGTATTTAACTTAGGAAATCCTTCTACGGACAGCAGCCAAAGTAATGAAACTGTTGTTCCAAAACATGGAAAATCCACAAATAGTGATAAAATTCTTGAAGATTTAAGTTTTGATAATTTTAATTCATTGTTGACAATTTTTCAATCTATACCATGGTGACTAGTCATCCAACTTCATGAATGGCTATGCAGATAAACTACGTAACATATATGAGTAGATCATAAATAACGGACATGTTTATAAACATAACACGAGATTAGTCACCATGAAATGGATGAAACAATT
>NC_142949.1:1871736-1874236 GCF_046866305.1 Octopus bimaculoides | reverse complement strand
GATTGCCTTTTGCCCATCTGTCAGGTCACCATTAGTTTTATTGTCTTCTTCCAATCCATCTATATCTCTCTCATCGAACAAGCTATCACCGTTCCTTTCCTGTGGTTCATTAGAGATTTCACCTCTGCTTTCTGCTATGAGATTACTTTTATCAGTAGGAACTGTATTTCCATCGTTCCCTCTCTTTCTGTTTTCCAATACCCGTCTTTTGATAGCTTCGAGCTCTACTTCTGTGAACCAACGATTTTTTTTTCTTATTGCTCCAGCTTGATCACATAATCTCTGTTCTATGAGTTGAAACGATCCTCTTTCTCTCCATTGATCATACATACGTTGTCGGTATCTCCTAAGATATTATTATTATTATTATTATCCTTTTACTTGTTTCATTCATTTTTCTGCGGCCATGCTGGAGCACCACCTCTAGCCGAACAAATCGACCCCAGTAGTTATTCTTTGTAAGCCTAGTACTTATTTTATCGGGCTTTTTTGTCGAACCGCTAGGTTACAGGGACGTAAACACACCAGCATCGGTTGTCAAGTGATGGTTGGGGACAACACAGACACACAAGCACACACTTACACACACCCACACATTCACGCACTCACATATACGACGGGCTTCTTTCAGTTTCCGTATATCAAGTCCACTCACAAGGCTTTGGTCGGCCCGAGGCTACAGTAGAAGACACTTGCCCAAGATCCTACGCAGTGAGATAGAACCCGGTACCATGTGGCTGGGAAGCAAGCTTCTTATTTCTTTATTGCCCACAAGGGGCTAAACATAGATGGGACAAACAAAGACAGACAAAGGGATTAAGTCGATTAGATCGACCCCAGCGCGTAACTGGTACTTAATTTATCGACCCCGAAAGGATGAAAGGCAAAGTCGACCTCGGCGGAATTTGAACTCAGAACATAACAGCAGACGAAATACTGCCAAGCATTTCGCCCGGCGTGCTAACGTTTCTGCCTATGCATTATTATTATTATTATTGAGTGAGAGAGCAACGCATGCTATCAAAATGAGATAGGTAAGCTGGCGAGATCGATCTTAGCTTTCATCCTGTCGAGGTCGATGAAACAAATGCTAACTGGGTACGCGGGGGTGAGCGATCTAATCAACTTAACCCCTCCCTCCAAATTTCAGGCCTTGTAGAATGTATTATCTTTATCCTTAATAAGAGTGAAGGCGGTGAGGTGGCAGAATCGTTAGCACGCTGGATGAAATGCTTAGCGGTGTTTCGCCCCATTTTATGGGTTCAAATTCCGGTTTCAAATTCCGCCGAGGTCGATAAATTAAGCACCAGTGAAACACTGGATTCGATGTAATCGATTTGCCCTTCCCCTAAAATTCCAGGGCTTGTGCGTTTAGTAGAAAGGTTTATTATTATTATTAGGTGTTATTTTGTTTGATATCTTCCCTGTGTTTTTGTAGCATTGATCGTGGTACGTTATAAAACAAAATACGTCTGTGATTTATTCGGTTTTCAAATCTGACTTATATCCTACGCTGGATACATCACGTAAGAATATGTAATGAAGCTAATATTTTCAAAAGAGATTTCAAGTTGTGATTTCAGTTGCAGTGCATCTAATTCGGTTGAATTCTATTCATTTCTTTATCAGAAAGAATGGGAAGCGTGAGCGAGAGATTTCCATCTCGTTTTGTCGGTAAAAGCCATCCCGCCAAACCATAGGCGTAGGTGTGTGCAGACGTCACTGCATCGTCTTCCACCTTTCTGTCTCCATCGATCGTTCCTCGTGCAGCTTCCACGTTAAATACAAAGTCTCTATATTTTATCCGAGGATTGTATAAATACGATTGCGAAACCTGCACCTAAACACACACACACATCGTACGCACACACACACATCGTACGCACACACACACATCGTACACACACACACACATACACATACACACACACACACATATACATATGCATAACATGAATGTATGTGTGTGTGTGTGTGTGTTTGTATTTCGGAATGACCTTTGTCGTCTTAAGTGAAATCACGAGTAAAGAAATTTACTACTACTACAACTATTACTACTGCTGCTGCTGCTACTACTACTACTACTACTATTACTGCTGCTGCGGTTGCTATTGTTATTACTATTATTATTATTATTATTAAAGCGGCGAAATGCTTAGCAACATTTCGTCCAAATCTCACGTTCTGAGTTCAAATTCCGCCGAGGTCGACTTTGCATTTCAACCTTTCGGGGTCGAAAAAATAAGTACCAGATGAGTGCTGGGTTCGATGTAATCGACTTATCCTTTTTTTTTCTGAAATTGCTAGCCTTGAGCCAAAATTTAAAACCATTATTATTATTATTATCATTATTATTATTATTATTGAAGACGTTGCACAGTATTTAATATCGTTCTGTGGATTGAAGATACTGTGTCTACCGGGGGTTTGTACTGACTGTCAAGTTACAACAAGGACCTCAGACAGACAGTACTTTAAGCAATATGCGTGCAGTTCCAAG
>NC_142949.1:1851736-1864236 GCF_046866305.1 Octopus bimaculoides | reverse complement strand
GTAAGTATATCTATGTATATTTGTAGGTATATATATTTATATATATGTAAGTAGGTATGTTTGAATGTTTACGGAGGTATAGGTGTGTGTGTGTGTGTGTGTGTGTGTGTGTGTGTGTGTGTGTATATGTACGTGTATGCATATATTATATATATCTATATATATATAAGTATGTATATTTGTATACATATAAATGCATCTGTATAATTATATAGGTACATGTATATATGCATGTGTATATATGTTTGTGAATATATATACATACACATATAAATACAAAGATATACATATATATATAAATACGTAAGTATGGACAGAGAGGTCCACTCATACGTCTACAACGACACTTTTAATCAAATCTGTTCTTATTTGCTAGAACCCTATCAATACTTCACACTTCATTAAATATAATAAGATTACATTCACCACGTCACTAGCAACATGTCTATATTATTTATGGTCTTATCATCTCTATGAAAAATTTCGGCTGGCATACATTTTTACCATTTTTCATTTGTGGAAGAATCATAAAATCGTCATATATATATATATATATATATATATATATATATATACGGAACATTTTTCGTTTGCCGGTTTCAAAACTTAGACTTAATAGCCATTGGTGTGAAACTTATTGTATCAAACCAGGAAATATTCCGCACATTGCTTTCACGTCTAATCAAGTCTTTTCGAAACGTTGATATTAATACAGAAACATAGAATGCTGATAAGAAAATACCAAAACACCATAATAGAGAATAAAAGATATTTTAATAAATATACGTAGATATAGATATATATGCGTAGAAAAATCAAGAAATTTTCATGGCTTTGCTAGTTTGTGTGACCGACTGTGGCTATTTATGTCCGTAGGTATGTATATCGCTGTGTATATAATAATATATTATTATATATACAAAACAGCATACATACTTATAAACATAGACAATCACAGTTGGTCGTGTTAACGAGCAACATAACGAAAAGCTCGATGAAGCGACAGAATTAATAATCAGTTTTATAGTAGAATAGGACAAGTAAAATATAAAGATAATATGTTCGTTGCAAAATGTATAGGTATCTATGTACTTGTGAATCTGCTCTTCATTTTGTCCACCAGTTTCAATAGTCTGAATAGGTTCCTACTGGATAATTATGTGTTATTTCAGAGACAACATTTGACCGCAGAATATATTTCATGGTGATTCTTATTTTATTAATCATTATTTTTGGCGATTGTAAGGCAGCGAGGTGGCTGACCCGTCAGCACGCCGGGCACGCCGGGCTTGGCAGCATTTCGTCTGTCTTTACCTTCTGAGTTCTTATTACGCCGAGGTCGACATAACCTTTCATCCTTCCACGGTCGGTAAAATAAGTATCAGTTGAGGAATGGGGTCGATGTACTCAAACTTACCCCCATCCATCGAACTAGCTAACCTTGTGTCAAAAATTTGAAACAAATATTTTGTCAAGAAAAAAATACATGTACGGGACTCGGACATGAGTACGAACACACACACGCTCATATATGAATGTATATGCATGAGATAGTTCTCTGATCAGTCTTCGTCTTACAAATTCCATTGACCAGGAACTGATTAACTCAGCGCAATAAAAGAAAACGTTTGGTGGCGTAAATGAATACGATATCAATGGGATGCAAAATGAACTTCTTCACCAAACAGTCGTGACTGCACGTATATGTATATACACATTATTATATATATATATATATATATATATGTATGGAGAATTCACAAAAAAAAACAAGAAGAAGAACAGGTGGTGTAGACAACAAACAGATGTATTAGTTTAACGCTCAGGAAGTGAAAGAGTCTTTAACGTTTCGAAAAATGTTTAAATAATTTATAATTAATTCTAATGTACTTTATATTTATTGTATGTTATAGTAGACTTTAAAATGCTTATATTATTAGATTAGTATTTAAGCAAACTTTATTTTCATCTGCTTCCCTTAGTCTCCGTAACATTAACAAAATAATTGCACAACTATTCGTTGCAGGATTAGATCGCATGTACTGACTGTAACTACTTGTAGACCGTTTTAAATGCTTTTCACTGTGAGACACATTTACAATACTCTGTAGATTTTCCTATGAATTATCCCACTCTTTCATTGAAAGTTTTATATAGAATCTCGTACATGGTTACAAATGCTTACGATTTTCTCCTTTCTGCAAGAACTTCTGCTAACTGTAATGCAGGCGTAGTATGGAGTGACGCACTTCTTCTGCCTTGCATTTTCGTAGTTGCTAGGAGTTAGTTAATGATTGTGTATCTGTACAAGAATGATGTACCGTGAGAAAAAGTTTACTTGATAAATTTCTTATTGAGAAATTTCTCGTATTTACTTTGATGTTCACGTTGGAATTTCAAGTAATAAACTCGTAACAGATCAAAGACAACTGATCAGTTTTGCGTGCATATAGATTTGTAGTAATTGGACTGAATCAGAAGTAATGTTCGATATTCGATAGAGACTTGAACCTCACGTTCATACACACACAGGAGCATAGACATATATATATATATATATATATAGTGTGTGTGTGTGAATCTATCTATCTATCTATCTATTTGTTTATCTATCTTTCTATCGCATTATTCACGCTTGTATATGATATAAATGCAATGCGAACTCAAAAGGACGCCATAAGTGGAGCAAAATGTAAAAGGTACGGTAATAAGTTGAACGCTTTTTATGAGCAAAAAAAAAAAGTAACTCAACGTTTCGTACGTTAGTCTTTCTCTTAAATAAAAGATTAGCAGTGGAGTAGTATGAAAGAGAAATAGTCAATGGAAATACATATAGACAAACGCACATATATATATATATATAATTAAATAATAGGGTAAAAAATTAGATATTAATTAATATCAATTTAATACCAGGGAACAAGCACATTAAAAGAACCAGGGAGATTCAGAAAAATATGAGATCTCGAAGGATTATTGTATATGCATATATAAACATATATATAAAGGAGGCCACTAGGGAATTTAGCGAAGTAACAAGCTACTTCGCTAAATTCCCTTTGAGAATTATTCGGTCTTAGTAGACACATGACATGTGATCTTCTTCTAGCACTTTAGCAGTCCACTTAGTGGCCTCCTTTATATATATTTTTATACATACACATTATATATATATATATATATATATATATATATATATATAATGTAAATTTGTATTAGATAATTAATTTCGTTTGCTCTACACTTATACATTCTACTGTGCCAATGATTATCGATAGAGAGGCTATAGTTCTCTCCTTGGCAGTACACGTTTTTTTCGTTTATTAATATATTATTATTATATTATTAACATGATAATAATATCACTCTTGCTAATTTATTACCACCTATATTCCTTATATTAATACTTATCGATATATTCAATAACAGCGTTTCTCTCTGTATTATCAGAGAAGTCTGTCTTACGGATGGCATTGTAAATTTGCTTTATTATAAAACCATCCGCCATTAAAGATATAATACTTTGATGACGTTTCAGGATAACTACGGACCTTATGTGTAATGTTTTCTTGAAAGAAGTGATACGGCCGCAGTTTCGCTCGCATGAGTGTAGAAAATTCAGAGAGTCTCGTGTGTTCGTAAGGTATTTCGCATCTTTCACCAACTTGCAGAATCATAACGTTCGCAATGTGACGTAACGTAACAACCAAGTATCTAATAGAGGCCGTACTTCGTGTTAAAATTAGCACCAGAACCAATTTTACGGAAGCATTTCTATGAATGAAGGTTTTGTTTTATGCAGATCGTTTACCTTGGAAGATTTTCTTGTTGGTGCACATCTGTCTAGTAATTCTGGTGTCGTATGGGTGATTATCGGAAAATGAATATTTCTTGCCGAGTTCATAGCTGTTACATTAGATGTTCTCTTGACTATTAAATATTTGGTTGCTGTATTTATTTTGACTACCGTTGTTTAGCTGACGTTGTGCGAGTGGCACCCTACAACATTCAGGGACTGCCGTTTCCATCTCCTTCTGTGATAGTTTATGAATATCATTGTTACTATGAAGGCAGTCACTATATATTAGGTTCTTGTGCTTGATATTTATTGAGCAGATTTCCTTTACACTCTAGTCAAGTATCCCAAATGTTGGTACCAGTGCTAACACAACAAATGCATTATTTGATATTGACATATTATAAGAGGGATGGTGGAGTGGAGCAATGGCCCAGTGGTTAGGGAAGCGGACTCGCGGTCGTAGGATCGAGGTTTCGATTCTCAGACCGGGTGTTGTGAGTGTTTATTGAGCGAAAACACTTTAAACCTCCACGAGGCTCCGGCAGGAGATGGTGGCGAACCCTGCTGTACTCTTTCACCACAACTTTCTCTCACTCTTACTTCCTGTTTCTGTTGTGCCTGTAATTCAAAGGGTCAGCCTTGTCACACTGTGTAACGCTGAATATCTCCGAGAACTACGTTAAGGGTATGCGTGTCTGTGGAGTGCTCAGCCACTTGCACGTTAATTTCACGAGCAGGCTGTTCCGTTGATCGGATCAACTGGAACCCTCGACGTCGTAAGCGACGGAGTGCCAACAACAAGAGGGATGCTACAGTTGTTTAACAATCTGGTTTACTAAATTTGATCATTAATTTTATTTACAGCCACTTTGTATAGTATATTTTCGTTAATACCTACGTATTTCTGGCACAAGCTTCGTAGGATAAGAGAGTTCTACATACGTACGTTTTTCAGGAAGGGGAAAAAAGATTTTGCTCAGTTTAACCTTCAAATATATTCACATTTCTTTTGGCTACATTCCATCTGTGAATTAACAGAAAATGTTATTTACCCTGGTTGTTTCTCAGCATTGTAAATATATCTAGTGTAGTTCTTTTGAAAATTTACGCAGAAATTACGGGTTATATTTGCGTATGTTGTGCTCTTATAGAGCCTAGCATATAACCAGTGGATTTTTGTAAAAGCAAAGAAATTGTTTGGATTTAGTGCCAAAATACACAGAAACTGTCTCTTTGGAATATTCCGCTTGAAATATATATAACATCATAGATAATCGTTTCTCTTTCATGCATGTATGTGTGTCTACATGTATGTGGGTGTATGCATGTGTGTGTGTATATATGTGTGTGTGTGCATGTATGTACAGATGCTTATTATTTAGTTTGATTTTTAGATGTCTTGCCAAAGTAGAAAGAGCCGGTTTCTAATCTAGATCCAAGCTTTTATCATTTGCATTTCAACAACATCAACAAATGGTTGTGCATGTTTGTCTATATATGTACAATATTTGGCCTGTGCAGATATGTGTGTTTTATTTTATGTATGTACATTTATACATATAGACTAGACGTACATATGTACTTATCTGATAAAGCTGGCAGTTCCATTGTTGGCTTGTATCTGTAATCTTCCTATTCATTTTATTCCTTTCGGAATTTGAAGATCTTAATTTCTCAAGATTGGTGCAGAAGCAGTTTGTTACAGATCACAGTGTCCCAATAATTACGAGTATAAATCTGAAATTGTTATCTGGGTAGAGTAACTCTAAATTGTTCAGTAATTCAGCATAGGTTATTTCACCCCAGCTGCAACTAAGCAGAGCTGATGTGGAGCTAAACAACAATAGCAATTGACAATCCATCCGTGACTATCCCAATTTAAAATCTTCTGGATTATTGTGTCATGGACGATGCTAGCTAACTATTGAAGTTTAGCTGTAGTTTTAACTTCACTGAACGCATGACCATCAAAAAACGTTGGGATCCTTTTGACATGGAGCCCTACCTATTTGTAGATGGTTTGACGTAATTTGAGCCTTATCTAGCTGCTGTTTCTACCACATCAAGCGGCAAGAATAAGGCTACCTCTCCGGCTCGTTCCCAAAACTTATACCTCTATATACTGTGCTAGATATTCTTCTTCGTGTAATATATTATTTTTCTTGACTTGCATGGAGGAATCGCATGGCTGCAGTGTGACATCCTAGATAAGTTATACTCTCTTTGCACTATTTCTTTATTCCTATACATGGTACACATAGCTACATGGAGAGAAGAATCGCATATTGTGTCAGAGAGAACGATATCAAATATATCCTTCGATTTTTATGACTACAAGATATAATTTGAGAAAGATTTGACTGCTATTCCTAAAGTTCAGCAACGCTCTTAAGTCTGATCCGGTGTTTATTCGTACACTTCCTGGTGTTTTTTAACCCTAGGTCAACTATGGTCAAGCCATGGTTTTTCTGCGTCATGGTATACGGATAGGGAGAGGGGTAGGGGGAATGAGAGGAGGCAGACCAGAAGTGAAAGAAAGTAGTAGTAGATGATGACGAAGAGGTCGATTCCTTGAATGCCACTACTGGACAGGGAATAAAAATTGAAAACGAGAAGTATTTGAACTCAGAACACAGAAGGTTGGAGGGAATTACATGAAGTATTTCGTTTGACTTTTCCAACCACAAGTGCATACGTATGAACGCTTGCGCAGATCCAAATGCACACATATACATGTTTTAAATATCAAACCAAGAAGATTTACAACTACACATTGTTCACATTAACAGTTTTAGGATATCTAAGGTTTCGTCAGATTTAAAATACAAAAAAAGATCTTTTACAAAAGGATTAATTTTCGAGAAATAGTGTATTATTTCCTTTCATTCTTGAATAAATAAACTTGTCAACTCTATAATAGAATATCGTGTTGTCACTTGTCCTTTTTAAAATGTATAAATAATGCGTTTTTCTTATACACTTATTTTTCAAAATTAAGATAAACAGTTCTTTTTTAATATAAAATATACTCTCTTAGATTTTCCACAAAGATCTTCAATCTACCTGGTAGACTTGCAAGACCCCCCCCCCCCTCTTACAAAATCCACTCCTCCAGTACTGTTCTGAAATCGTCTACAGAATTCATATTTTTCCCTTCCAAATGATTTTGATAAATATGAGCGCCTTCGCGCTCCTATATAGGCGTAGGAGCGGCTGTATGGTAAGTAGCTTGCTTACGAACCTCATAGTTCCGCGTTCAGTCCCACTGCGTGGCACCTTGGGCAAGTGTCTTCTACTATAGCCTCGGGCCGACCAAAGCCTTGTGAGTGGATTTGGTAGACGGAAACTGAAAGAAGCCCATCGTATATATTTATATGTGTGTGTGTGTTTATCCCCCCGACATCGCTTGACAACCAATGGTTGTGTGTTTACGTCCCCGTAACTTAGCGGTTCGGTAAAAGAGCCGATAGAATAAGTACTAGGCTTACAAAGAATAAGTCCTGGGGTCGATTTGCTCGACTAAAGGCGGTGCTCCAGCATGGCCGCAGTCAAATGACTGAAACAAGTAAAAGAGTATATATATATATACACGAATTTATTCATGCGCATATATATGTTCATAACGTACATACATACACACACGCACATAGACACACACGTGTGTGTATGTATTTGTACATTTACAAAGACATAAGGACACACATACATGTATACATATATATCTATAACCCACTTTCTGTAAACGGAATATTAAATCAAATAAAGTATCAATATTACACTGAACTGGCGAAGGAAGGAGAGAAAAAAGTAGAAAACTAAAACCAATAAAAAACAAAATTAAGTATAAAAAATTTAAAATACGTAAATTTGAAGTAAATGTCAACATTGTAAAATTTATTTATCTTTTTAGTAAATTATAGATTTCCATCAAAATTTCCTTGATATTTTCAGTGTATTGCTAACATTCTACTACTTAATAGAAGCGACCTTTTCTTTTCCACTTTACGCTTCTATTTCGTTCATTTTATTATATTTTCTCGGTTTCTTGAGTTTTCTGGGTTATCTCTTCTAACAAAATAATTTTTTTTCTTCCAATTTTCCTTTTGTAATTTGGTTACGGTTTTTTCTGAATTTCTTCTCATTCACTCCTTACCAAATGAGCACAAGACCCCTATAAAAAATAACAAATTACTATTAAAAATATAAATATTATCACAATAACAACAGAAAACGTCTAAATTCACAGAAGGTTAATCAATTTATTTATATATTTTTCTATTTATTCATTTATTGTATTGCAAGCTTTATGTAGGAGTTCAAACAAATTAGATTCGAAAATTGTTTTACCTTTTACCTTTCACCTGTTATTTTGTGATCATTTCAGTCATTAGACAGCTGTCATGCTGGAGCACCACCTTAAAGAATTTTCAATCAAATGAATCCACGTCAGGTCTTTATTTTATGCTTGATACTTATTCTAAGCGATTTTTTAAAATTTTTACAGAATCGCTAAATTGCGATGTAATAAACACATTGACACCAGTTGTCAAGCGGTGGCTAGCGTCAAACACGCACGCACGCACACATAAACCTCCCCTCCACACACCCATAAACGCCCCCACACAACACACACATACATATATCCACAGTCAAATATATTTATATATTTCAATTTGTCTACCAAATCCACTCACAAATTTTTGGTCGGCCCGAAGCTATAATAGAAGACACTTGCTCATGATGCCATACAGTGGGACTGAACCTGGGAGCATGTAGTTGGGAGGCAAGCTTCTTACCATGCAGTCACGTCTGCGTTTATTCATCAAAATATAGATGATATTCTTATTTCTTTACTGCCCACAAGAGGCTAAACATAGAGGGGACAGACAAAGGGATTTAGTCGATTAAATCGACCCCGAAAGGATGAAAGGCAAAGTCGACCTCGGCGGAATTTGAACTCAGAATGTAACGGCAGACGAAACACCGCTGAACATTTCGCCCGGCGTGCTAACGATTTTGCCAACTCGCCGTCTTATTGAAGATGATATTCTGTTGTCTTTTACCCTAGTGACGCTAAGTGCACAATTCCACGCTTATACCATTTGGCTGGTTTAGAGGCAAAATCTTCCCTGCATTCGTTTGCAACCTCATCCATATTGTCGAACTTCCATTCTGCAAGAAATTAGCAATGGCTTGGACAAGGTGATAATCTGATGCTCGAAGATCTGAACTGTACGCAGCGAGATGTAGCACTTCCAGCCACTCAAGTTTGCGCCTGGTACTAGGCTTTAAAACATGGCACAACGTATACGTACAACAGTTATGGATCGAGTAAGGGAGAAGGATAAATGGCAAAGAGAAATATTCTTCCCATGACAAAAAATACGCCTCAAAAAAAAACCGAGTCAAGAGAAAAAACAATACATAATCTATTGAAAAATTCTCACAATGAGACAAAAACATAAATATTCCATTTATAGTGACATATATTCATAGAAATCATGCCATCTTACATTAGCCTACACAATATCTGGCAATTCTATGCCTGTCATTAAATCTTAGTAAAATAGATCTTCAAATTATTTAGAGCCGATTACAACCACCAAATCGTAAAAGATTCTTAAAATAGGTGAAATTCACACCAGAAGAAATAATGAGGGTAACAAAGTGTGGTAACCTATCTTCGCTGTGGTATATGGGAATTAACTGAACAGGGCAAAAAAAGTTTTCTGAGATCTGATTTCGAAACCATGGTCTACGGATAACATTATATTTTCACTAGTCTCACCCATATGTTTTTGCTTCGCTAAATTTTCTTTGAGAACTTTTCGATGATCTTCTTCTAGCACGTTAGCAGTCCACTTAGTGGTCTCTTTTATATACACATGTACTATAATCCTTTTGAGATCTCAGAAAATTTTTTCTGAATCTTCTGATTCTTTTAATGTGCCGGTTTCCTGGTATTAAATTGATATTAATTAATATCCAGTTTTTTACCCTACTATTTAATTGTGTATATATATACGACGAGCTTCTTTCAGTTTCCATCAACTAAATTCACTCGAAAATAATTAAGGATAAAATCATTAAAATTACCAGTGGCCACCAGGTAAAATAGACCTATTTTGGTGCCGCATCTGCCCAATGCTTATATTTATTTACTATTGTTTGCATAAGGCCCCGAAAACAGCTGTCGGACCTGTGACATCATACCATCTCCCCTTTTTATTCTCCGTGACTTTGTACTCTGTTAGTTTGTTTTGTTAAATATGAATGTCTATAGTGCGGAGCTGGCAGAATCGTTAGCACGCTGGGCGAAATGCTTAGCGGTATTTCGTCAGCCGTTACGTTCTGAGTTCAAACTCCGCCGAGGTCTACTTTGCCTTTCATCATTTCGGGGTCGATTAAATAAGTACCAGTTACGCACTGGGGTCGATGTAATCGACTTAATTCCTTTGCCTGTCCTCGTGTGTCCCCTCTATGCCTAGTCCCCCCCCTTCCTTGTGGGCAATAAAGAAATGAATATCCATCGTCTGAACATTTTCAGTCTGCTGTCTCTTCGTTTACATGTATACATGTATGTATATTTTGCATATATAATCCAAACGGTTGTATTTGTTTATTTGCATCATTATCTCCCTCCATCTCTCTCACTCTCTTTATATATATGTATGTATGTATAGATAGATAGATTACTGATAGATTATATAAGACACGCTCACACATCCACGTACACGTGTTTGTGCCTCAGTATATATAAGTACGTATGCACTATCTAATATATTCGTTACTAATATAGAAAATCCCACCCGTAGCTAACCAACAATTCTGACCTATCAGCGACCAGAGAGGAGGATAGCAGCTACAGAAATTCAACAGTTTTTCTCATACAATATGCGGACAATGTGGTTATAGCTGTGTACTAAGTACTGCTTTTCATTGTTGGTTAGTCTCAAATCAGTTTTGGCTCCGGAGACACAGATAGGACCGTAGACGTTGCAGCCGTGACCATCATGTCGTTTATATATATATACACACACACACACATACCAAGGGGGGCTGAAAAGTTCCTGGTTTTAAGAATATCGTGAAAAGCCTGGTTAGAAACCCAACGTTCTGAGTTCTTTTACAGAGCTTAGAAAAACTGAAGGGCCGCTGCAATGAGTGTGTGAATCTGAGAAGGGAATATGATTGATAACATCATAGTTAACTGATCCTCTTGCATTTTCTTTTAACCAGGACTTTTTAAGCATATATACATATATGCCACTAATATTTGAATGTTAGAATTGAGGGAAATGTGGTTCCTATTTCTATCATGTGGAGAGAACTTACAAGGCATGGACGACATAGAATCTCTTCCCTATTAAATTTTGTAGCTGCCAGATGACAAAATATCTGCTCCCTGCGCCAGATAAGAAACAGGACAAAAGAAAAAGAAAACAACAACAAAAGGAGAGAGATTTAAGGCAAAGGACCAAATTAGAATTTTATTTTTGATTCTAGTATGGTAACAAAGCCTGATGTTTTGCGGAAGGGGCCAGTCGATTATGTGGATTCCAGTGTTCAACTGGTACTTATTTGATTGTTTCCGACTGGATGAAGGACAAAGTCGACCTCGGCGGGATTGGTACACAGAATGTAGAGACGGGCAAAATGGAGCTAAAACCCTGCGTCCGTAGTACTAAGGATTCTAGCAGCTGGCTCCCTTGGACCAAATTAGAGCAAATCGGATGGGCCAGATATTGATAAGACACTACCAAATCCTTGGGCCTCTCATGAGTAAACTACTGACAAGACTTTCTGAATGGCAAGCCAACGATAACGAATACCTTGATTTAGTAGACCTCCTGATTATGATCCATGACACATACGACCTGCAGCTCGAAAAAAGTTGGCATTCAAGTTTAATCAGTTATCATGGGCAATTTTTCTAGAGAAGTTTAGTCTGACCTTATTATTTTGACTTGTGGATGCGCAATGGCCCAGTGGTTAGGGCAGCGGACTCGCGGTCACAGGATCGCGGTTTCGATTCTCAGACCGGGCGTTGTGAGTGTTTATTGAGCGAAAACACCTAAAGCTCCATGAGGCTCCGGCAGGGGATGGTGGCGAACCCTGCTGTACTCTTTTACCACAACTTTCTCTCACTCTTTCTTCCTGTTTCTGTTGTGCCTGTAATTCAAAGGGTCAGCCTTGTCACACTGTGTCACGCTGAATATCCCCGAGAACTACGTTAAGGGTACACGTGTCTGTGGAGTGCTCAGCCACTTGCACGTTAATTTCACGAGCAGGCTGTTCCGTTGATTGGATCATCTGGAACCCTCGACGTCGTAAGCGACGGAGTGCCAATAAATACACTGTTACGTTTAGAGCTCAATGTAGATTATCATAATCCCGTCTGCTTCTTGTATACTTGTTAAGTAACTGCTATACCTTGTAGTATTGCTTATTACGAACTACAGAACAAATGTAGAATAAAAACAAGCTTATGTTATAGTTCCTACGCGAATTTCAGCCTTGTAGCTGGCCTCCAAACCACTAGAATTGTGAAACGCACATAGGAACGATATTAACTTGTGATTATCCTTATTTCTCTCTCACATACACGCGCACACACACACATGTATGCATACCGGAACAGAAAAAATCTAAGTCTATCATTTAAGTATATCTTAACATGTCTAGAGATGCATGAGAGTAC
>NC_142949.1:1835741-1838241 GCF_046866305.1 Octopus bimaculoides | reverse complement strand
GCATTTTTCGATAGATTAAAAGGTCGTTTGAGAAAGATGCAACTGCTATTTCTAGAAGCAGACAAACCTCCTCAATATACATTTGTTATTGTATATTCACAGATTATTCGTGGCCATGACCATCTCCGGTCATGACCATCTCACCTTTTAAAAGTGTACACCGATAGAACATTAACTGGCATGTTCCTTCCTCACAATAGGCTGCAACATGTAATTTAAGAAAGACATGGTTGCTATTTCTAGGAAATTTGTCAAGTCTGAGCAAGCGACCTCCCTCACCGGCTCTAAACGTCTTATACTTAGTGACAACTGTTGAATGTTGAGAATGGAATAGTAACGTTCTGTTATTGATTCTATGTTTCAATAGACTGGTTGTGGTGACTGGCATAGCACTATCACACCTTGTTATTGATGGAAGACAACTACTACGTATGCATGCATGTACGTATGTATGTATACATGTATGTATGTATATATGTATATATACCCTTCTGTTTTCATTTACTTAAATTCTTCTGAAGAAGAAGCTGGTTTCTAACAAAATTCAAAGCTAAATCACTGGAATGAAGATATGAATGAATGTGTTTAACTCCTCATATGTGTCTGTATGCCTATACGGATGGATAGGTGACTAATTGTGTGCACGCATATATATATATGTATGTGTCTGTGCGTGCATATATATATATATATATATATATATATATATATATATATGTGTGTGTGTGTGTGTGTGTATATATCAGTATGCAGTATATATAGATATATGTATATTTATGCATCTGTGTGCGCGTGTTGTTTACACTCGTATATTTGCATGAGCGTGCGTATATTGAGAATGATAGAGAATTGATGTTCCATTACCGAAAACCCGTCAGAGATATCGACAAACATATGAGTATAAATGAGATGAATTAGTGATACAACGATCAGCTAAATAAGAACAAAAAAAAACAAAACAAAACAGAAAAAGAACTTGAAAGTAAAAACAATAAACACAAACACACAAACATATACGAACGCACACAGATACACAAACACCCACGTGTATTTACAAAAGAAAAAGTAATTATACATAAGGAAAAAAAAAAGAAAGAAAAAACAGTAGATTGCTTGTCTGCAGATCGAACTCACTGTCATATCTGCTAAAGATGGCTTTGGCACCAGCATTTCTGAAACTCTTAAAGAACTTTTTTAAGCCAGTATTTTTCGTTCTATCTTTGATAACTTTACCTATTTCATTTTGTCTTTCTATCCTTCGTTTTTTATTTTCTTTTAATGTACAACTCTGTCACCTTTAACTATTTATCAATATGTATGTCTCTTCAACAGTGCATATATAACACTGTATATGGAGCTGTCTGACTCTCTCTCTCTCCATTTACGTGTGCGTGTAATATATATATATATATATATATATATATATATATAACATTGGTTTCTTTATATATATATGCATATTAAATTGGTACTCCGTGTGTTCCAGTTGATCCGATCAGCGGAACAGCCTGCTCGTGAAATTAACGTGCAAGTGGCTTAGCGCTCCACAGACACATGTACCTTTAGCATAGCTCTCAACGAGTGCGACAAGGCTGGCCCTTTCAATTACAGGTGTAACTCATTTTTGCCAGGTGAGTGACCTGTACATATACATATATATATATATATGTTGTTGTACTTGGGGATGGTCATATTGCCAGTTTAGCCAATAAAAACACACGCACTGTATAATATATATATATATATATATATATATGCTCTGATGTTATATGTTTGTGTGTGTTTGAGATTTTTATTTTCATTTATTTTTGGTTGTTCTTGTTGCAAGACGATCGATCCCATGCGACAGACGAAGACACTTGGCCAAGGGTGCCGGGCAGTGGAAGTGAACTCGAGAACCTGCAAGTGGGAAGCGAACTTTTTAACCACACGCGCGCGCACCCTCTCTTTCTCTGTCGCTCTCACTCTCTCAATCTATCTCTCTATGTTTCATATGTTCGATCTTATGCACACACAACCACCTCCACCACCCCCACACATACATGTACGGAAAGAGGGACTGAGAGCAACCAGCCTCTACGTCCGCGCTCCCCTTATCTATATATTCATTCCTTCTTTCCTTTCTTCCTTCCCACTTACTGCCTCTACTTCTACATTTCTTACCTGTCTATCATCCATCACGCAGCATCTACACACCTTTCCTCCTCCTACTTTGACGGCCACCCGATCTCTCTCTCTCTTCATCTATCTCATCACTACTACTACTACTATTACCACCACCACCACCACCACAGCCACAACCACCACCACTACCACCATCACAACCACAGCCGCCATTCATTATTGCCAACCCCACCGCAGTCCATGACTACCACCACCTACCTACCCACCCCTCTCCTTATTGCCATTACTTTCCGTCACCTGCATCTATCGATACTACCACCATCAATACTGCCTGCCACCGCAACCACTACCTACTGCCACCTCAACTACCACTGTC
>NC_142949.1:1818241-1833241 GCF_046866305.1 Octopus bimaculoides | reverse complement strand
TTGGACCACTACAGTGCAGGCTTGCTTCCTAGTTTTCACGTTCTGAGTTCAAATGTTGCCTTGATCAACTTTGGAATAAATTATCAGTGCAGCGCTGCATGGCTTCTTTTCATTCTACTTATTCTTATAATTTTTCTCTCCGTCTCTCTATTTATCTATGTAAGCCGACCCTTTTCCTCCTGCCAGCGCTTAGTAGTTTTATAGTGAGAGTCAGTCTGTGCAATCTGCTTCCACACTTTAGACTTGGAATTCTGACCACATTGGTTCTGGGTTGCTGGTCACGGCAATCGTCTGCAGTATGTGATCTGGGTCACACGTGCATATAGCAACGAAAACAAATGACAAGTATTGCAGACTTCCATCTTCGCCTTCATTGAAATTTCATGCTGACACCATAAATATCTTATTCTACGAATGCATCTCTTGCTATTTTGATTCAAGAGAATTTGTGTTCACAGTATTGCTTTAATGCACGAATTTATCTACATTTATTTGTAACCCCTAACAACTGAACATGTATCTATTACCTCTAGTCACTGAACTTAAGGAGCATAAGGGCAAATTAACTGATGAAACGGCCCCATAAAGCTATCAACTAGAAACTGTTATAGTGTGTTGATATTATGAATCTAAATGGCGATAGTTTACCCCCCTAAGGCGGCGAGTTTACAGAATCGTTAGTACGCCGGGCAAAATGCTTCGCAGCATTTCACCCGACTTAACGTTATGAGTTCTAATTCTGACAACCTTGCTTTTCATCCTTTCGGAGCCGTTAATATAAGTACCAATTAAGCACTGAGGTTGATGTAACCGTCGTACCACCTCTCTGAAATTCGTGGCTTAGTATCGAAACTTTAATTCCTAACTTGCTGTTTTTTTTGTCCATAAACACATAAATGTTCAGCTCAGAATGGACTTCATCTGGTGCACGTTGGTACATAGTGATTGTTTTGTTTGTTTTTCAAGCGCATTTTCTGATCCAATGTATTTCATGCTGACGATGAGTCAGTAAAACGATGCATGTCTCTCTGGGAGTGAGGCATCAAACACAGTCTTCGGATTGCAGGAATCACTGCAGTCTATTAACACTTCAAGATTTAAGTGACGTTATCCTTCTCCCTTTCGATTTACAAGCACATACTCACATAAGTATGTATGTTTTCATGTATAGACATGTCAGTCAGTCTATCGATCGATCTATCTATGAGTTATCTGGCTATCTATCTATCTCATTGCTCTCTCTCTCTCTCTCTCTCTCTCTCTCTCTCTCTCTCTCTCTCTCCCCTCTCTTTCTATCTGTGTATATATATGTATGTATGATTCTATATATTGTATATGTATATTTGTACGGTTGTGTGTATATTTCCATTTTCTTATATATATATATATATTATTAAGAACCAGTTGTGTACTGGGGTCGACCTTATCGACTGCCCCCCTCCCCAAATATTCCTGGCCTTGTGCCTAGAGTAGAAAAGAATATTGACATTTAGGTTTGTTAATAGTAACATCCCAGAACAGCTTCTGGTTAATAGCTTTATGGTGCCATTTTCTTTCATGCTTGTTCAAGTCAGTGGCAAGGGTTAACGGAGAGTCGTAACTATTAGCGACCGCTGTTTTCTGAACAGAAACATACAACGTTGATATTGTAGGCGTAAGCTCTCCAACTGTTTCACATATATCATACATACGTGTACCTCTGCAAACATGGTTCTTGACACACAAACACCACTCACTCACACTCTCTCTCTCTCTCTCTCTCTCTCTCTCTCTCTCTCTCTCTCTCTCTCTCTCTCTCTCACACACACGTCAGTATATATACACACACATGCATATATCGCACATACATACGTAAAGCGATGTAAAGATGCTTACGCAGAGGTATACACATATAGACTATAGATGCTCTGTCCTGTATAACATGTGTGAACGAGTCTTTGGTGTGTCCGTGGGTGTCCGTGTATGCACGCGAGCGCGCATGTGTCAATATATATATAAATGTGTGGTTATGTGAGTGTGTATGTGTGTGCGTGTTTGTGTGTGTCTGCGCCTGTTTGTGTGCATGTGTGAGGATGAGTGTGTGTGTGTGTGTATATGTGCATGTATATGTGTTTTAGTTTGTTCTCTTTATGTAGATTTACGCATACATACACACACAGACACATACAGCTGTACATGTATATAAAGTAATATCTCTCCAGGCTTACATAAATAGGTGTGTACACATAGACATGTATACATGCGTACAGACAGATATAAATAGCTGCATGCATACACATATCCAAGCACGAGTTTTCATACACGAGTGTACATTTTTGAGGTGGTTGTATTGTATATGCTTCGATCTGACGAGTGAAATCATACTATCCAGATATTTATGTTCCGGTAATTGCGGTGCTAATATAGAATATGCTTCCGTTTCGCGGCTAAATTAATGTTACTTTGTTAATTGCGTTTTGCCTATGAATTTAGCTGCAGCTATTACAATAGAACCACAAAGATTGCAGAAATTTATGTTTGCAGGATATTATGGACCAGTTCTCGGATTAATTATTTTCAGTCCTTCTCCCATTCTCCACCTCTTTCATTTTCTCTCTCACCCTCTTTCTCATATATATATATATATATATACCGGAGTAAGCACATGAAATGTGCAACAAGGTGGAAAAAAGAGTACTCAAATACCAGAGGTAGAGTAATATAAAGTATATATATATATATATATATATATATATATATATATATAACTCGTTTCAGTTATTTAACGGAAGTCATGCTGGAGCACCACTTTTAGTCGAGCAAATCGATCCCGGGACTTATTCTTTGTAAGCCTAGTACTTATTCCATCGGTCTCTTTTTGCCGAACTGCTAAGTGGCGGGGACATAACCACACCAGCATCGGTTGTCAAGCAATGGTACGGGGACAAACACAAACATACACACATATATATATATACATATATACGACAGGCTTCTTTCAGTTTCCATCTACCAAATCCACTCACAAGGCTTTGGTCAGCCTGAGGCTATAAGACACATGCCCAAGATCCCATGCAGTGGGACGGAACCCACAACCATGTGGTTGGTAAGCAAGCTACTTACCACACAGCCACTCCTGCGCCTTATATATATATATATATGTGTGTGAATGTATACATTAATGTTTAGCAGTCCTTTAGACCTGTAGGTATGAATGTTGCCACCAATATCTTATAATTGCGGACCACACCTTTCTACATTTGGGGATCACTAATAATAAATTCAATTGTTTATTTAGACTTTATTCCTTCAAATGCAAGTATGAAACCACCACATCTATCATACAGTCTTTAGTTCTGTGTCCGGGAGGATTGAATTATTCTCAGACGGAAGTCATTCCAGCTATCATCATGGCGTTGCTTTTATTCTATATACGAGTTTATTATTTAACCTCTCATGACTTCGTGAGAGGCGAAGATGAAGTTTACCTGTTATTCCTAACTAGTCAATTATCGATACAGACTGCCGTGTTGTCCGACACGTTGTTGTAACTAGGTTGTCTTTTACATTCACTTCAGTCTGGTTCAAATCAGTCATGTGACCAAAGTCTTTCAGTAATGACCAACTCATTAAACAAGTATATATATACATATATATATATCTTCGAAACGCCTGTGTTAGAAAGGGGGCAGCTGATGAAGGAGATGTTCTCTATGTGGCCCGTGTGTTTTCTGTACTTGTTTATCATTTTGTCTACGCTTTGTTTACAACGTTCTGTACCCAGATATACATCTATATATACAGGTAGATGTAAGTATGTACATACATGTACGTATATATGCATATACTCATTTATTATTTGTATCATATATATATACAAAAGCATATACGCATATGCATACGCAAATATATATATATTAAAATTATAAAGATGTTGAATGATTACAAGACCAGTCTGCTAGAAATAGACCCGAAATGGTCTTAGATTATTACTTCACTACACGAACTTATGTAGTGGAGTAATAATGTAATAATCTAAGTGGTTCTAGTACACAGGTGTTGTAATCATTCAACACCCTTATTATTGTGAAATGAATTAACCATTATGCATATTTCAGTATGCAGGCCACTTATAAATCATTAAATAATGATTTTATCCTAATGTACGTATAAATATATATATGTGTGTGTGCGTATATATATATATATATATATATATACACACACACACACATACACATTCTGTGATAACATGTGCTTTTGATATATATATATATATATATATATATATATATATATATACAAGGACACATACACATCAATTATACACATCCCATAAATAATGCGGTTTTTTAGACTTCATTTATTTTTCAAATTAAGATAAAGTTCTTTTTTAATCTAAAATATACTCTCCTTCATTTTCTACAATGCTCTTCCATCTATCTAGTAGACTTGCAAGGCCTGTCTTCCAAAATTCACTTGTTTCTTGATGAAAAATACTCCTGCAGTACTGTTTTCACCTCGTCTACAAAATTCATATTTTTTGCGTCCGGGACAATGTCCGTCGATTATGGTGGGTGGAGCAATCCCATTCAAACTGCCCCAGTCTTTGGAATGTCATCCACGTTGTATGTGGCCGAGCATTATCCTGATGGAAGAACACCTTTCGTTTTGGAACGAAAAATTGTCGTTTTCCTTCTAGCGCTGCTCGCAGTCGATCTCCTTTGTTAGCGGTTCAGGGACCTTTTGAGCAGGTTGAGTTGCTCGACCTGAAGAAAATTCTAACTGGGTCCCACCTGCGAGGTCATGTATTATTTATACGCATGTGTCTGGAGCACCCTTATCAGATGGGTGGGTGTCTGAAACATGTCGAAATGGGTTAGTGGATTACGATTTGAAATTATTAAATTATACTTTTTATAAATTTTTTTTTCATTTTTCGTTTGATGCCTAATTATGTACATCTTAGTAACAATATTTCGTTATTTAAAAGATTCCAATCACGTTTCTGACTTGCTTAGAGATTGTTTCCGATTTCATATTATTAAAACTGTTACACTGGAACACATATTGTGATAAGTAGAAAA
This sequence comes from Octopus bimaculoides, assembly GCF_046866305.1. Classification (NCBI taxonomy): domain Eukaryota; kingdom Metazoa; phylum Mollusca; class Cephalopoda; order Octopoda; family Octopodidae; genus Octopus; species Octopus bimaculoides. The sequence goes on along the minus strand of NC_142949.1, from coordinate 1,828,175 downwards.
CTATATTTCAAATAATTGTGAAGATATGATAATTGTACGTACAAGGTCACATACGTATATTGATTAAAATCACAAACTCGAGAAATTTGGTGACTGTCTACTTGTCTGCGCAAAAATTAAATCATAGAATAGTTTGATACAATGAAATGTGGTGATGCGTGAACGATGTAACTTTTGAGATGATTTACCTTTTGTTTGTGTGTGAAAGAGTGATATGGGAAAACCAATAAAACATCATGACTTTCTCTATCGTCTATACTCTTAGGTAAAGGATGAACATTCAAAATTTTGAATTATTAATTCTATATCACAATTAAGGTTACCTGATTGTTCTAAAAATTTATTGAATAGACACTGTATGTATGTATGTGTCTTTTTTCTCTTTACTTGTTTCAGACTGTGGCCATGCTGGGACATAACCTATTGAAGGGGTTAGTCGAACATATCGACCCTAGAACTTGTTGAAACCTGGTAGTTATACTATCGGCCTCTTTTTCCCAACAACTAAGTTTCCTGTGCGGATGTAAAACCTTTCGGTGCCTCCGTAGCAGATTTAGCGAGTATCATTCAAACTGTGACGCAAACACATTGTTTGCACTTATGAATCCTAAAATTCGCAAAGACGTTCTAACATAAAGTTACAAAAGCTCCAGCCGTGAGTAATTGAATACATAGTATGAAGCTTGCTTATTGGCTGACTCAGTAGACTGGCTACCACTTATTACTAGCTGCGCACGAATTTCCTTTGAGTACTGTGATCAGAACACGCTCTGTTTGGAGGTTTGTGATAAAGAATTTGAAGTACTCATCTTGGAGTTAATCCGTTCTTGTCCAAAATATTTTGCTAAGTTTGTTCGAACATCTATGTTTTAGTTCGCTCTTCTTTCATACGTCCTCAGTAATATGAAGCTTTCCTTTCATATGTCCCAAGTTAGTCTGGTGCTCATAATGAATAAGGAATGCATATCATCCATGATGCATGGACGCCGGGAAATATGTCCTGCGTTTCTCATGTGATACACAGAACAGGCAAAGGGTTAAATTGTCTGACATTGAGGTAAACTCCAATGATCTTCTTTTGCTAAAATACGCCTACAGTAGCTAAAAGACCTCTGACCATACATGCAATATAGAATACTTAACTTTAAATGGATATTAATTAGACAATTTATGGCGTACGGTCAGATGATAGAATCGTTAGCACGCCGGGCAAAATGCTTAGCGGTATTTCGTCTGCCGTTACGTTCTGAGTTCGAATCCCGCCGAAGTCGACTTTGTCTTTCATCATCTCGGGGTCAATAAAATAAGTACCAGTTGAGCACCGGGTTCGATTTAATTGATGTACCGCATCCCCCGAACTTGCTGGCGTTGTGCCGAAATTTGAAACCAATAATAATTACAATTCTCCTGAAGAAAATAACTGATACTTTGCAACAGTAAAGAATTAATGGCAAAGAAAAGAAACGAATGTTCTAGTGAACGATCATTCTGTGTAAGTGTGTTGATGGGTGTATATCTGTATGGGTGTATTTATATGCGTACAATCATATGGACATAAGTTATATGTATCCATGTAAATATATGTATATATATATCTATATGTATATATATATATATATATATATGAATATATATACATATATTTACATGCATATATATATAAGATATATATATATAAGTGCATAGTTACATAATATATATTTATATGTATGTGTATATATTTATATATAGTGTGTGTGTGTGTATTTATGCGTGCGAGTGTGTGAATGCATGCAGGAATCGCATTGATAAAATACGTATATACACAGATAGAATTAATCATCTATTGTTCATCCAGTCAGATAAACATACATACATACATATATGCACATACGTTCTTACATACCAACATAGAATCATAATTCCATAAATAGATCGGGAATTCCATACTCCAAACTCTTGAGGGGAAATTAATAACTTGAAAACACGAACTCCCGACGTTGAGTGAATAACTTCGTTATCGAAGAAGACTACTTCAACGAACCAGCATCAACCACTTGTTTGCTTCTAACCCACTTACCTACACGCACTTACGCACACACAGGTTCAAGCACATACATACGTATACATGCATACATGCACGTACAAAACACACGTTTATACGAAAGTCATGCGCAGTTAAAGAGGTCAGTTGCCCAGCAAACGAGAATGTCGCCTCTTATGTTATAGAGAATGAGATCATCTATAGCGATCTAATGAGGGGCGTAGTTCCTGCTTATTCGCACTTTAAATTATTACCTCCGTCTCAGCGAAGGCGGTGGTATTGTTTTCATTCGTGTTTGTTTGCTTGTCCCTGGACAAGATATCTCAAGAACCGCTGGATGGATTCGGATGAAACTTTCAGAGATGTTCGGCCTCGTGACTGGCACGAACTGATTAGATTTTTTGGGATCGATCCGGTACCGGACAAAGTTTCTGGATTATCTATTATAATTACCTTAGCGATCCCGACCCAAGTATAGCGGTCGGGATTATTTTTCGTATTCTCGTTTGTGAGAGCAGTCGAGTTTATCTCGGATATTCTCGTTTTGAAAATCATCTCCGGGTAATCGTCGAGAGGACATTGCTATTGCTTTGGCAGAGGTTTGCATTCTCTGAGTGCTCTTATTATTTGGCATTATCATATATATATATATATATATATATACATATATATATATCTATACATGTATATATAGTTTACTGTTCCGTTACAGATAGGATCAACTAAAAATGCACTCCATCCAGTGAGAGATGAATATAATTTAATGCACATAGATTTGAAAAAAAGAGCTATTAATAGTCCCATGCTGTAGAATTACAATAATTTTCCAGATTTGTATAATATTCCATGTGTATTGAAGTAATATTTCAGGTGCAATGTATACCGTTAGACTTACTTAAAACCGGGAAGGTGATCTAAGAAAAGAGAAAAAGAATTGTGAAGAAATACGCGAGGAAGATTGATCTACAAGTGAAACGGAAAGAAAGAGAATAAAAGGAAGAAATACAAGCAAACCACCTGCCTTCTTTCCGGCACTTAGTTGGCTCGCTAGTTATGGGATCGAAGACTAACTGTACACCACATACAATCAATTAGAGAATAGCAGAGAAATGTACGCCATATATAAATGGATCGAAGAAATACAAGTTATGTGTAGCGGAAAAATCGCACATTCTTTTATATCCAAAAATTGCAGCACTCTACTTAATTTCAGACCAGACATTTTTAGCCAATTCCAGCACATGCACAAATATATTTTGTCGGACTGGAATACATATCCTCTCCGGATTGAGCGGGTATCTCACAAAGTTTGGCCTTGTCTCCGTTATATTATTCTACACCAGCTAGATTAATTAAGATTTCGACAGGAAGAGACAAAACTTGTTTTTCATGTGTTTCTTTCTTATCGTTCCATTTTTTGCATCAACCTTCACGTTTTTCTTCTCATTTTTCTCTCGGATTTTTTCTCATAGACCGAGTCCTTGTTTTCAAACAAGTGAGCTTGTTTGAAAATGGTAAGCACTGAGCCTGAAAGTTTGCTTGGAGACATATGTCATGATTTGTAAATCTACTAACTTATTGTAATTCTATAACATGAAACTTTTAGTAGTTTTTCTAAAAGTTATATATGTGTGTGTGTGTGTGTGTGTGTATCAGTTTATCTGTAAGTGTATGGACGATGTAGACATTGGTGAAGTAACACCAGAAATATGACCGACATATATAAGCATCCAAAACTTCAATCAGTGTAAATATGACTATCAGCTATAGTGTATCATGTAATAGTACATAAAGCAATCTTTGAATAGAACAGTCTCAAAGATGAGCATATAAGATGTTACAGTAGTGTGAAAGGAATATTAACCAAAAATATAAAAAGAATACGTGTAGAATCTTTCTGTCAAAACCACATTAAAATGTAAGCATTACAGACGAAACATAATCTACGTTTGAGAAAATATACTGTGCGCAGTTGTAGGAATCAGTTACTCAGCAGACGTTAAGATTTAAAGATAAAGAAGAAATAGAAAACGAAAACATGTATGGCGAACTAATGAGAAATGTACAGATATCTTATCCGGATGTAAACTTTATTTGTGGTCATTGGAAAATTTGGTTATGTGCTTAACTGCTCCGATAGCAATCTTGGGAAGCTGGACTTCACAAAACCTGAAAGTACTAAAGTGCAATTACACTACATTAGTGTATCTATAAAAATATCGCAAACTTTCGAGCCGTTTGATGAGTTCGTAAATGAATGAGTTGGTGTATAGATATTTTACGATTTCGTAAAGTGTAAGCAAAATAAAATAAAAAATAATTATCTGTATTCTAGGCGTCTTCTTCATTCATTAATTTCATTTTCCAACTTCTAATCCCGCCAATGATTATGTAGACATCGTTATCTCCCATATACGTGCATCCCCCACAGGATACAACGTACGTATGTATGTACGTATGTATGTATGTATGTATGTATGTAGGTACGTGTGTATGCATATACTTACTTTGGACAAGGCTGCGTGGCGTTCGATTATAAATTTTTTAAAATACACATTACGTACAGGACATCACCAACGAGTGAAAAATACGTAAGCACAGAGATAAGTACAGGATAAAATACCAAAAGAAGTCTAACTTCTCCTCTGTTGTCTACTGTTTTACTACTCTCTGTTTCGTGCTTTTGATGACAAGATAGGAAAACTTCATAAGACAGCAGCGCCCAGAATTTTTTTAAATATAAGATTTGTGGAGAGTTGGGGCTTCGAACGAAAGAACAACAACAGAGTCGAAGTACAAAGTAAACAATCGACGAAGACAAACATTAAGGGCCGTTGGGCCAAGACAAATTGTAATGGGTTACGCATTGGAGAACATCTTAAAAGAAATAGAATAAATAGAAGAGAAAATAGTAGAAGAGAAAAAGTGTCGAGAGTCGAGAGAAGAGGGAAATGACGTCTACCTAATAATGTCAGAATGATGTAGATGCCTCTGATGAGAACACAATAAGGTTCGAAAATCGATTAAAGTTGTTCATCATTTTTTTCCGTCTGCGGAGAAATGGCTAAAATTTGCCCGGTTTATAATTAAACCATGTTATATATATATATATATATATATATATATATATATATAAGTAAATTCCCCCCAAAAAACGAAGAACAAATACAAAAATGTTGATAACGTGATACTCATCTCGATTTATGTCAACAAGATAAATGGTCATATGTGTAACACTGGCATATTGGCAACTGTTGTTCTTATAGACTCACAATATTTACATATATCCTGGAAAATATACTAGAGCCATTTTACCACTGATTAGGAATGATATCTAATGTAGCTACTTGGCAAAGTAATTCATGTAAAAATATCTCTTTTGAATTATCTTATTTAAGCAAGCAAGAAACATAAATCCTACAAAATGATGAAAGATACTTAAAAATGTGTTTAAACAGGTCTTGCATTGTTACATAATTTATATCTTACAGAATGGTTTCCAGCTAAATATACAATGTACATTTTATTACACAGCTCATTCAGGATGTTTGATTGAATTAACATAGAGAATAGATTGAATTATAAATAGTACCATACTGAAATCATTTTTTATATTCTAATTTATTTTCCTAATTTATCAATGTTGTACTAATATTTAGTGTTTGTGTAAAACATGGAATTACACAGAATATGGGATTTGGTTGTACAGGTATGAACGAATGTACATTTTCATTGGAATTTTAGCTGTTTTTTTAATTTTATATTGCACCCACTTAAGAATCAAAACTACTTCCTTTCCTTCTTCCTTTCTTTTCTTATCTTTCCCATTCTACTTCTTAAAAGAGACATCTTGAGAAAATGTGTATATTTACAAATAGGTATACAATGTGAAAGAAGAGGAAAGGAAAAAAATGAAAAAAAAGAAAAAATGCTTTGTAAAGAAATTTTGATGAGTTGACCACATCCAATGAAAAGAAACCTCTCTCTCTCTTTGTCTATCTTTCTTCCCCCTTTGCCTTTCTTCCTCTTTTTCGATTGTCCTCCTCCCTATTTTTGTTCTTCCTCTCTTTTCTCCAAAAAAAAAACAAAATTTTCTTCCTTTCTAATATAATTGAAAAGAAGCCTCTCTCTCTCTCTCTGTGGCTAAAGTTTTCCTCTTCTTTACATTTCTTTCCCGATTGTCCTGTTCCCTATCTTTATCTCTTTCTCCCTTTCCAAAAAAATGACACAAATACAAAACAAACATCCGATTCCCATAAAAAAAAACGAGGTAACGTTCTGCTTTTATCATTTTGGTTTTAATCTTTGTCTTGAAGAGTTCGGTTAAATGAACAAAAACGCTAATGAAGAATTATCCAAAATCCCGACTGCCTCCTTTTTCCTCAATATAGAATGTCTATACATTTCAAACGCGCGCCCATACACAAACACATGTATGTATGTATGTATGTATGTATGTATGTATACTCAGATTGGACCTGTTGTTCATGCCCGTTGTTAAGAACGTGTCAGTCGTCTGCGCAGCCGCTTTGTTTTCTATACCTAAGTCATCAGTTTATGGAAGATTTTTGTCTGAACTATCGAAATAACGAGACCAAGTTTGTGGACACAGTATTGGTTGACCGTTGACTGTCATGAGTTCGTCCATCATTTGATAATTTGTATGAAATGTATGATAATTTGTATGAAATCAGGTTTAATACGGTAAATATATCGGAAAATACCGAAGGCTAAAACGAACGGACTCTACAGTCCAATATCTGCTAGTCAATAATACGCCCGTCAAATTTGCCGCAACTCACAGCTCATACAATAACGGCAGCAACGCTTTTTCTCATAACACGATAGGTGTCAGACGATTTAGTGAGAGAAAATATTAGAAAGATTGATTATGCCGAATATTCAGAAAGAGAGCAGGAAGAAAGAAATGTAGGAGAAAAACACGGGAGAGAGTATGAGATAAGCGCTAATAAAGATAAGTAGAAAATGTCTTCTTTTTTTTTTGCAGACACACACAGACACATACACACACAAACATGTATGTGTATGTATGTATATATATGTGTATTTATGTATGTATGTGTATGTATGTATATATATATTGTCAGTGGATCACATATGCGAAAACGAAGCATCTAAATGTTAGAGCAGTAATGTATTTAGAGGAAGTAGAAGAGAGGTTATACGTCTGCGACCATTGGAGTCTTAGGAGTCGTCTATAAGGCAATGCTCCTTATTGATACGAAACCATTTATGAACGAGCATATAATTGTCGCAGGTAAATGGGTGAAGTTATTCACTGCGTTGAGAATAGCAGCATATTTGGGGCGGGGTGGGGGTGTCATGTATTCCTAATTTTCTTTTAATTACAATTGGCTGATTTATCATGGAACTGACCGGTATACATTCAGATTGAGATGGACAGTGAGGGAAGGGTGGAGTGATTCTTCACAAATTGGAATAGTAGTAGTGGTAATGATACTGTAGTAGAATATGCTGACGATGATGATGGGTCACTTGTGGTATTCTGAGAGAATGAGGAAGTGGACAGCTGAACTGTGAAGGGCTCTTGATTGTGGAGTTTAAGAATTCATCAATTGTGTTAGTATTGAAAGAGTTCAGTAACATATGTTTCTAGAGATATTTCATGTTAATGGCAGTGCTCATTAAAAAGAGAGAGTTTCAGACGTTTCGAGAGAGAGAGAGAACAAAAGGCGGGGGTGTAGAAGAGAAGGAGCAAAAAGATGAGAGAACTGAAAGAAACAGAGCGAGATAGAAAGAGAGAAACAATACAAGAGATGTAGAAAGAATAGTTTTCAGAGACAAATTAAAAGAAGGTTATAAAAGAAAAGACCAAGAGTGAGGGGGAGAGAGAAAAAAAAGAGGGGGAGAGAGAATATTCATAACATTCATTGATGCGTGACCTCATGGTTAATACGTTTAGTTGAGTATTGCAAGAAAATAAGGTCGATTACTGGACAGGATGGCGCTTGGAGCTCCTTAAGCAACGTGCCTCATTTTATACTACACTCAACACAAATGCCAATTGCTAACATCTGCTGCAGCAGCAGTTAATGTCCCCGTGTTGCACTCTCACTCTGGTTAATAATGCCGTAGAATCCTAAATACGTTCCTGCTTTTACAAACACACACATGTATATATACACGAGGTGTATTCAAAACCTATCCGACTTCATTTTTTCCGGCAAAACGAATAGCACGCGTGCAAATTCATTGGGGGGTAGTTGACACACGTTTGCTGCGCATGCGTGAGCATTTTCGCAGCAGTAGGCCACGTCCCTTCCCGGCTGTTACGGCTAGAACACAAACGTAGAGCAGGCGCTCATCGGATTTTCGTTTTCCACGCAAGACGACGGAACGCATCCAGCAGAGACCTCAAAGCCACGTCTCATCCCAAACGACGACGGTCTTCATGAAGTCTGGGTCGTGGTTTACACAGTCCAGCTTGTGCCGAGCGGTTTCTATGTGGAGCTGCTTCTGCTGCTGTGTCAGCCCCTTGAGGACATTAGCCGACACTCTCCACATGCATAAATTCTCCGTTAAAATGGAATGCAGTGATCCCTAATCCTGTAGACATTCTCGCTTCGCGAGCAAATCGACCCCAGGACTTATTCTTTGTAAGCCTGGTACTTATTCTATCGGTCCCTTATGCCGAACCGCTAGGTTACGGGGACATAAACACACCAGCATCAGTTGTCAAGCGATTTTGGGGGGGACAAACAGACACACAAACATATACACACACACACACACACACACACACACACATTATATATATATATATATATATATATATATATATATATATATATATATATACGACGAGCTTCTTTCAGTTTCCGTCTACCAAATCCACTCACAAGGCATTGGTTGGCCCGAGGCTATAGTAGAAGACACTTGCCCAAGGTGCCACGCAGTGGGACTGAACCCGGAACCATGTGGTTCGTAGGCGAGCTACTTACCACACAGCCATTTTTGCGCCTGCTGAATGTTCTGGGCGGTTAGAGCTTGAGAATCATAGAGCTTTTGGCAAAACTTCATGCCATATCACTGCTCGATGAATGCGTTGAAACTAAAACTCCGACGAGCGCGAACTACGTCTGTGCTCTAGGCGTACCAGATGGGAACGGACGCAGCTTACACGAGCGAAAGTTTCCACGCAACTCCAGAATATGTGGTGTCTCCTCCCCCAAAGTTTTGTCCATGCGACATTAGTTTTGGCGGGGAAAATGAAGCTCTTTGAACGCACCTTATATATATATATATATATATATATATATATATATATATATATATAGTTAGATAGCTAGACAGATATGTATAAATCAATGTATATACATACATATGACATGTGTATATTTGTACATATGTGTGTGTATGCATATGTACGCACATACAGTCTTGTGGTGCTACAGTATGGCCGTACGCATAATAGATCGAATAGAGTAACTACAAATACCTCTATACAATTACCGACAGCATTACATGCGTACATGCACGCCCGTCTGCGTTCGTATATATATATATATATATATATATACACACATATATATGCCTGTGTATACAGTTCTGTGTTTGTATAAAAATATATGTATATACGCAAGTGTGTATGTATGTTTTATATTATATTATGATGGTGCAGGAAAGGTTAAGACACAGGTGTGAAGGAAGCTGGTATCAAATGACAAATGACGGAAAGTTGGAATGGCAGGGAAGGGATAATGCCTTTATTTATTTCTTGTTATTGCATCTCCACTGGAATTGATAATGATGATGAGAAGGAGGGGGTGGAGGAGAGGGTTGGGTGTATGGTGAAGCTGATGATGATGATGATGATGATGCAAAAGATGATGTCAAGGACAATAATAATGACGTTCATAATTATGACGA
>NC_142949.1:1738241-1810741 GCF_046866305.1 Octopus bimaculoides | reverse complement strand
ATATTCAGTTTTAGTTGCAGCTTTTTTATCTTTTCACAGATATATGGATGTACATTACAACCACCTACGCGCCTTCGATCTATTATAACTTGCAGCCCACGCAAAAGCGTTTTTTTTTTCTTTTTCATTCCATGCTATTATACGTTATTGATTTCGTTAACATTAACACAATATATATTTTTAAAGGGTACCCGTATATACACCCACGCTTGCGCACAAACGCACACATACAAGCATATAGTAAACACACACACACACACACATATTTATATAGATGTATCTGATTCGGGTTGACTGTTCGAATAGAAGACAACTCGGTACGATGGTAGAGATTAACAAGATAATTTATTTCGGCCGAATCAGCCTGTTGCTACTCCGAGTTTTACCTGTTGGTGCACAGGATTTTCAGGCGAGTTATGACTTGCCTTGGGTCATAACTTACCTGACGATCCTGCGTACGCACAGATGAAATTTAGAGTAGCAGGGGACTGACTCGAGCAAAATAATATATATATATATATATATATATAAATATATATATATATATATGGCACCTTGGGCAAATGTCTTCTACTATAGCCTCAGGCCCACCAAGCCTTGTGAGTGGATTTGGTAGACGGAAACTGGAAGACCGTCGTGTATATATATATATATATATATATATATATATATATATATATATATGTATATATATATATGTGTGTGTTTATATCTTCGTGTGTGTGTGTGTCCCCAACATTGCTTGACAACCGATGCTGGTGTGTATACGTCCCCGTAATATAGCGGTTCGGCAAAAGAGACAGATAGAATAAGTACTAGGCTTACACAGAATAAGCTCTGGGGTCGATTTGCTCGACTAAAGGCGGTGCTCCAGCGTTGCCGCAGTCAAATGGCTGAAACAAGTAAAAGAAAAAATATATATGTATATATGTATGTATGCATTTATGTTTGTATGTATATATATGGTACTCCGTCTGTAACGACGACGAGTTGAATTCTACTTGATCCTATCAACGGAATGCCCTGGTTGGGAAAATCCACAGACACATATACCCTCAACGTAGTTCTGAGAGAGATTCAGCGTGACACAGAATGTGACGAGGCTGGTCCTTTGTAACACAGGTTCTACTCATTTTAACAGCTGAGTGCAGTGCATTGACGTGAAATGAAGTGCCCTGTTCAAGGACGACACGCGCCGCCGGGTATCGAGCTAATGACACTAGGATCGTGAGCCGCATACAGTAACGACTAAACTACAGTAAGTGCGTGTGTGTGTGCGTCCGCGCGCGCTGATCATGCATCTGCTTCGGTCAACTGCGTGTCTTGCTTATCGAATAAACTTGTAAGTGTCTGAGTATTCCATAGCTATATGACGTAGACGTACTTTTGAGACAGAATCATTGTAACACAGAATGTATGTTCCATGTAGAATCCACTGAATGGGCTTCTCTACAGTTTCCGGCTACCGAGTATGTGTCGAGCCAAACATACAAACGATAACATTGTCCAAGGTCGTACGTGGTGGAATCGAATTCGGAAATTTAGGCACACAGAGCAAGCTTCTTATTCTGCCTTCTTACCCTGACCTTAGCTTACGGCGAGACTGCCGACGACGCCTATTAAACGGAAACTTTGAATTTTCTTTCAAACTTGTCCTAGTAAAAATTAATAAAGCTTCCTTCTCAGCCACAGGGTTCGGGGTTTAGCCCACTGCGTGACAAATTGGGTGAGTGTCTTCTATTATAGCGTAGGGCCGACTAAATCTTTCTGAGTGGTGAATTCGCTAGAGAGAAAATGAAAGAAGCCCATCGTCTATACACACATGTATGTATATATATATATATATATATATATATATATATATATATATATATATATATCAATCACCTTGATCACCTTGACCGACCAGTCCGTCAGGTGTTCATTTGACACCGCTGGTCACAGCACGCTGTCCACTCCTCTCTGGATCGCGCCTTCCTCATCCACGTGGTCCCAATCACCCTCCTAAAATCGTAACTCCACCGTCGTGGAGGCCTTCCGAGTGTGCGTGTGTTTGTGTATGTGGGTGGGTGGGTGTGCGCGAGCGCAGGAGCCTGTGTGTAGTCGTCCCTGGCCAGATAAATCGCAAACTTCTCACTACACGTGCCATCAAAAGCCTTGCAAGTAGGTTTAGCAGCCTGAAACTTAAAGAAGCCCGTTGTAGCAACAGGCTTCGCTGTGTGGTCGGGAAAATTTCTTCCCAGCCATGTGGTTCTGTGTCCAGTCCTACTGCGCGATACCATTGGTCTGTAATTTCTACTGTATCTCCAAGCCAACCAAATAGTTATGAGAGGATTTTGTAGACAGAAACTGAAAGAAGCCTGTCGTGTGTATATATATATATATATATATATATATAAATTTAAATATATATATATATATATATATTACTAAACGCTTCAACTCCATGTACTTAACACGCCACTGATAGTTTCCCGCACATGCGTATGTTCATCAGGCGCCAGTCGCACTTTACTTTATTTAAACTAAAGTTTTGAGGGTATAGTGCGATTGGTGCCTGATTAACGTACGCATGTACGGTAAACTATCAGTGGCGCGTTAAGTACATGCAGTTGAAACGTTCAGTGATATTGAACTCTCATTGGATGGAGTACTCTTCGATTTGAATTTTACGCAGTTAATTTCTTATATATGTATGTGTGTGTGTGTGTTTGTGTTCGTGTGTGCTTGTATTTGTTCTACACAACCGCTTGGCAAACGTTGTTGGTTTACTTACGTCCTCGTTCGCCAAATGTGTGCGATATAATGAGTACCAGCGTTAAAAGTAAAGAAATACTGGAGTCAGTTCGTTCGAATAAAGCACCTTTATGGCGGTGATCCTACATGACTGAAACATGTTGAAGATAAAAAATTGATTTCAGGGCCCCAGGAATAACATTATTTAAACGAAAGAACGGAAATACAAGAAATTAATTATATCTTCACCAGACAGATACATATTGTATCTTCCATCGAAATCTCGCTTCAGTTATTTCCTCACCTTGCCATATTCTACCTACGTTTCTGCTATATGAGAAATTATGATTATTAATCACACATACACACTTTCCTTGTTTAATAACCTGATAGTGATTCTATGAAAAATATGTGAGTGTTATAAAGAAAATAACCGAAAGAAAGAAAGAGAGAGAGAAGGATAGATAAAGAGAAGAATAGGAGAGGAACAGATGCGTTCCTGTCCTGACCATCCCATCTTTTCTGTACATATATCTTACGTTTATTTTATAAGACAGTTCAATGAGAAATTTGAAGAGGGTTTAGCTGCTATTTTTAGCATGTTGTGCGACCGCATAGGGACTTCTCATTCGCTCATATCGTCCTGTGTGTTTGCAACGTGACAAGAAGCGAATGGCCAAAAGCAAGGATGGAAACCAGTTTCCAAACTAAGCTTGCCGCGATCATCTCGTATTTGACTTATCGGCCTACATGACTTGATGTTTCCTTCGTTGTTCTCGTGGCTGTCTGTTCCCAAAACGATTAAAGGGGTTACAACCTTGCCCATCCTGACTTTTTTGAATATCCGGACCAGTTTATCCCATGTGTACAATTTTTGTTAACCGTTAGCACATTTTAAATTGAGGGACTTTGGTTGATATATCCAATTGAACGAGCGACCACCTAAACACTCCTTAATTTAGCTCGCAGAAAGTTTTTGTACTTTGTCATAGAACAAAAAACAATAAACGTGTAGCTAAAGCGAACTGGCTCCACCCATGGGTTGCACCTCGGAACCACCTGCACGATCAAGGAGTTTACTTCAACCCTGGATGTAGAAAGAGGAAGGGAGGGAGTGAGAGAGGGAGAGAGAAAAAGAAAGCGGGGGCGGAGAGAGATAGAGAGATCGTTCAGGATTTGATTGCCTCCTTGCATTCTCTCTTGCCCATTTAGGGGCTGCCAACGACAATGAAGTAGTCGATGACTTGCTTAACCACTCAAAAGATTATCTCTATTTTTCCAGAACTCGAAGAACCCGTTATTGTTTTCAGTAATACGAAGCAGGATTTGAAGTCAGAACGCACAGAACGAGCACTTAAACAGAAAGACACCGAAAATTCTGCCTCGACACCGCCCTGATATTTTACTGATATTTTACTGTTTGATATTTTACTGAACTCTGAATGTAGATATTCAAAACAAATACCACCAACAAAAGAAGGGAGGGGGCATACTTCCTGACGAATCTTACGCGATTACTTGCTTCCTTTAGAATGTTTCAAAAAGGTTTATAAAATTAACTTGTATTCTTGTTTTTGCCGAGAAGGCTGCAGCCAATTAAGCTGACCAATATTTGATGATAATATATTGTATAAGCCCCACGATCACGGTAGGCAGAAACGATTTCAGTGTTCAATTTGTACTTATTTTATCGACTTCGATAACTGAGTAAAGGCAAAAACAACCTCGGCAGAATTTGAACTCAGAATGTAAAGACGGACGAAATATCGGTAAGCACTTTGTCTAGCACAAGAGGGCAGAGAGATGGCAGAATCGTTTACCTGCGGGGAACATGCTTAGCGGCTGTCGGCCGACTTTATGCTCTGTATTCACTTAACGCCGAAGTCGACTTTGTCTTTTATTCTTTCGGAGCCGATAAAATAAGAACCAATTGTGAAATCGGTACCAATTCGTTTCAAAATTTGGCATAAATCCAGCAACTCTGGGGGAGCACAGGAGTCGATTACATCAACTCCAATCGCTCAACTGGTACTTAATTTATGGTGTGTATATGGTGTGTATATACATATATATATATATATATATATATATATATATATATATATATATATATATATATTCTCTCTCCATTTTTCCTATTAATCCTATCGAGAAGCGTAGGTTCGAAACGGAAAGACTTTTCCATTATACTCGAGCGTTAAACTAATATACCTGCTTGTTGTTCCTACACCTGTCTTCGTCTTTTGCTTTCTGTATATTTGAACAGTATGTGTGTGTGTTTGTGCGTGCGTGTGTGTTACTAGCAATATAAGTATATGTAAGTATTTATTTTATTCATGCAGTGTACAGTCGGTCTAAACATAATTTCTGAAAGAAGGATATATATGCCTTAAGTTGGGCATGGCTATGTTTGGAACAGTCTTTTTACCTGCTTAGAATTGATTATAACAGCAATGGAAACATTACGGACAACGTTATTGCTTTGTCATTAAGGAGAATATAATCTTCTCTCTCTCTTTCTCTCCATATATATATATATATATATATATATATATATATATATACATACATACATGCCATGCATACAACACCGCTTGCATTTGTGTGTACCTTTGATTGCTTCAATTGGTGAAGTCTCGGTGATATATAGATTTCAAATTTTCGTCTGCATATTCATATATATGTGTGTATGCGCGTGCATGCATGGGTGCATGCGTGTGTGTGTGTCTATATGCATACTTCCATGTGCACCTGTGCCTTCGTATATACATATATATATATATTATAATAATAATAATATTAGGGATAAAATCCAAAATTACAGGTAAAAACTCAATTAAAATCAATTTATTAAATTATGTTTCACAGTATAAAATATATATAAATATATAGATTTAGGGAAAAGAACCAAGGTTCATGAACTCATCGATGAAAATCCACTGCCACATATAGAAAAATTAATAAGTAAAAGCACAATAAATAAGTATAATATAATACAAAGTAAATATCATAAGATATATATATATATATATACACACACATGCGTGTATATATATATACATATATATATATATATATATATATATATATATATATATATATATATCGTGCACATTTATGCTAAAATGCTAAAATCCCCGAGATGACCAGACAGAAATAAGCAGACAACGAATATATTCTAATTTATATTTTAAATGAAAATTACTTTGAACGGTTTCGATTGCTGAGACGAAATCAAAGTTAATGATGAAATATTTTATACAGTCCACGATGATTCCACCGAATGGTATCAAACGCATAATCTAAGATACGTCTCCACCCCCACCCCACCCCCACCCCCAACAAAAGAAACAAAACCATGAAAATTTAAAAACTAACGTTTAATTAGCGCCATTCAAATAACAGACGACTACACATGTTATACATGAAACGCATCTCCCAGGTATCCAGGTTAGGGATAATGGTCCAACTTCAGGTGTTTTAATGTAGAACAATTGCAAATCCATAAAGAGACACGTACGAGTCCTATTAAATTCTGTGAATGTTCCTCTGGTCCAATCCAAATGTTAAGGAGTTCTCTGAATATTTGGTTATTGTAACCTCAATTATGATTTCATATGACTGACCAATTATGCTGATATGATCGACACCTCCTGAAGTGTGAGAATAGCGTCAGTTGTAATTTAAAGTGGAATATATATATATATATATATATATATATATATATATATATGTGTGTGTGTGTGTGTGTGTGTGTGTATGTATATATATATATGCATGTGTGCGGATGTCTATGTATATATATATATATATATATATATATATACACATACACGCCTTCTACCTTTTACTTGTTCAGTCATTAGACTGCGGCCATGCTGTGGCATGTATATATACATATCCATGTGTCTATGGATACATACATGCATACACGCATACTTGCATATGTACACGCATGAATGCATACATACATACATGTTTCTAAATGCAGTCAGTCAGTGGTATAACGGCAACATATACACAAAATTTATGGAGATTTATTTCGTTGTTAAAAACAAGCTCTTTCTATCTCGGTAAAACCCAAATGTTTTCAAAGACAAGCCAGTGTGTGTGTGGGTGGGTGTGTGTTTGATAGCAACAGATAACGCACACACTCATGCATTTCTTTTACATGTATGTATACATGCATTATATATATATATATATATATATATATATATATATATATATATATATATATATATATATACAGTCAACAGGTGAGATCTAGTGATGGAATTATTCTAACAAACTCGGAAGTCTTTATTTAGGACTAGGTCCACGGGCTAAAGTGTGGCTATAAGAGAAATGTAGGTGAACTGATATGAAGTATAGTGATGCCGATAAACAGGATGATTAGGCTTGCTATGCATAAATATACATAAACGCATATAGATATGTATAGGAATATATAATAAAAAAACTAAATATAATGCGATGATAAATGTATAAATTCAAGGATATAAATATTTATGTATATAGAGAAATAAATGTACTTTTACATGGAGTATAAAAAAAAACAGAAACCAAAAGGGAGAACACATCGTTTTTTTGTCGACAGCTGTTTCGAAGCTCCCAGGAACAGCTGTCAATTTAAAAAATACGCATTCTCTCCTTCGTTTTCTGTATTTTCTTATATTCCATGTGAAAGTAAATCTATGTGTCAGCATACATAAATACCTATATGCTTGTATATATGTGTTTATCTTCTTAATATATCTTGTTTTGCAGCTGTCTATTTATCTATTTATATATATATATATAATCGGGTTTATCTGTATATCTACATTACTCTCCCTCTTTCATTTCTCTTTCTCTTTCTATATATAGTATGTATTTATATACCAATGCATTACTCGCATAGATAGATAGATATAGATAGATTAATTACATATTTGTAGGTGTCAAGATACCGAGATCTGTTTAAGAATGTAAGACTATAACGATGGCATTTTGGAAGGAGAGAACGCGACAATGCTAGTAAGTCAATAGCTGCACCAGTGAGAAAACTAATCAATAATTTAAACCTGAGAGAATATATTAGTAGAAAAGCATTTATCACCTTTAAGAGAATCGTTTAACGTAAAGTATCAGTTTATCTTGTACGACACATTTCTATTGACTTTTCTTACTGGTAAATTTATGTTCAAGTCTTGCAGCTTGCAAGAAATTTAGCAATTGTGTGGGATACATTTATTCTTCTGACATTATTACATTAGAGGAAGGCGGCGAGCTGGTAGAATCGTTAGCACGCCGGACAAAATGATTAGCAGTATTTCGTCCGTCTTTAAATTCTGAGTTCAAATTCCGCGGAAGTTGACTTTGCCTTTCATCCATCGGGGTCGATAAATTAAGTACTAGTTGAGTACTAGGGTGGATGTAATCGACTATCTACCTCCTCCAAATTTTAGGCCTAGTGCGTACAGTAGAAAGTATTATTACGTTAGAGTGTAAGACGGCGAGCCTACAGAATCGTTACAACGCTGGATAAAATGGTTAGCGGCACTCGTCCGACTTTTCAATCTGAGTTCAAATTCCGCTGAGGTCGACTAAGCCTTTCATTTTTTTGGAGTCGATAAAATAAATAACAATTGGACACTAGAGTCGATGTAATCAACTTAAGCCATCCCCCGAACTTTCTGGCGTCGTGTCAAATTTGAAATTATTATTGCATAAGAGTGGAGACACATGGCTTAATGCTTAGGGGTGTTGGACTCATGATCGATTCCTGGACCGGTGAATGCCTTAGATTGCTGACCAAATCATTTCATTTCCCGTTGCTCTAGTTGAATAAGCTAGCAAAAACTTGTAATATGGTGAAAGTGGTGACAGGCCTGGCAAACCGGTGATGGATGACGGATCTGCATAAAAACGATCAGAAGGGAACTTCTGGACTGACGAGTTACAGGCCTGTCCTTATGTTGGGTATTACATTTTTTGCTCTTACATTAGAATGTGAACTAATTGTTTTGGTGTTGTATTCACGTCAACTTTGCCTATCATACTTTCGAGGCTGATAAAATTAAGTACTAGTCAAGCACTGTGGTCGTTGGCATCGACTAACTCCACTTACCCAAAACTGTTGGCTTTTTGCCTAAATAAGGAATCATTCTTTCTTTAGTCCGTAAGAAGCGCTTATGAAAGAGTGTATAACTGTTTGAATTTCCTACTGTATATTATGATAGCCCGTGGCCCTGTGATCATTGTTTCGAGTCTCACAGGGGTGGGGTGCGTTGTGTCCTTGAGAAAAACATTTCATTTCACGTTGATTGCGTTCACTCAGCCGTAAACGGATAACGTTTTACAGCTGAGTAGACTGCAGCAACGTGAAATGTTCACGCAGCTGTAACGTCTCCTCGACATTACTCTAATGTCTCAACTTGACAGCTTAAGGTATGATTCAGAGTAAATGGCATTCTGCCCACCTACAATGCGTAGAAGCGCATTGTGACCAGCGGTGTGTAAGAACATCTGATAGATAGATAGATCTATCAGACTATCTAAAATAAGAACCTTCTAGAATGTACTTATATAAGTACATTCCTTACACCTGTTATCATTTATCTGTAATTAAGTTTCATCTTTACAATTGTTTCGAACAATTGCTGATGGGTTGGTACACCAATGCATATTATGCAAGTAAGTGCAATACGGGTACATAATTCTAGGTACACATAAAGGCAAAGCAAATACCAAAGGTATCAACTAGCATTGATTTTCGTGAAGTAGTGTCACAGCATTCTCCTCAGAACATTAAGGTCGTGCTGAGTTCGACTCCCACGAAGGTAATATAGTGTTAACGTAATATTTGGACGCCCATGAAATGCCTGAAATAAATGCTAGTGAAATATGTTACTAACTTTCTCTGTTGTGTACATGTTAAAGAATTTTATTATATTTTCGACGTCTGTTTTCTATATTCCTTTTCTATTTCATAGAGTATTTTCTGAACAATAGCATACTCACTTATATAGGTTTCCAATGGGCCATTCATGTCTTAACAATAGCGTCGTTGCTTATAGGCTTCCAGCAGACCAACCATTTTAGAATGGGAAATATAACGAAAGAAGGCAGTATGAGAAATATGGTGGGGGATGCGGGAGTGGTGGATAATTACATGAATACTACGCGGTATGTTTCGTTCGTACAAAACCACAAATTTTATTGTCGATGTTTACATCTTTCTCCAATATATATCACCAAAAGATATATATATATATATGTGCACACATATACGACGAGATTTCGCCTAAGCTTCGTCGACATAATGGACATGTTGCTATGGTAAAAGATACTCAAGGCGCCCGCGGCAGGTAAGAACCACAGAATTGCCAACAAAATGTCTTCACCAAACAGCTTTTTTTACTACTATTTGTCGGTAAAGAAAGTTATCTCTTACAAATGTTCTAATCTCTCTGTGTTATAGAAATCTACACCACTCGCAACGGGAATCTTATAACTGTAAACTTTATTGGAAACCTCTAATTTCGGTCCAAAGCAAGAAATTTTGGTTGGGTGGTGTGAGTGTATGCCATTAATTTCATTAGTTAACTGGTATTTTATGTGAGATATTTTTTTTTAAATACCGTGAGATATTTTAAAAGATAACAACACGATTCTACACCACCTATCGTCACGTTCATGTACATTTATTTATTTTTGACGTTTAGCTAAGCTTTAACTTTCATATTCGTTTCAAATTTTGGCACAAGGCCAGGAAGTTTGGTGGGGAGGGAGGCTAAGTCGATTACATCAGTGTTCAACTTTTATTTATTTTATCGACCCCAAAAGGACGAAAGGTAAAGTCAACTTCGGCGGAATTTGAACTCAGAATGTAAAGACGGACGAAATGCCATTTCTTGGACTTTAATGAATCATTATTTATTTTTCCCTTGAGAAATTCTAGAATGCTTTAAACATTTTTATCCAACAAATCTTAAAATATTTCCGTTGGAAAGAACTATCATAATGGCAATTTGGAAAGCAGAAAAAAAGAAAGAAAAAAACGGGGGAAAAATCAAAAAAGAAGAGAAGAAAACCTGTTCTGGTAAATATCAATTTCGGCAAATTTGTTTTGTTGAAGAACAGCGATTTGTTGTTGTCAAGGTTGTTTCCTCACCGGAATTCATTAGAACCAAATTAGATTTTTCTGTTAGTCAGTCAGTGCGAAGAACACAACAAAACAAATGTAGAGACAGGCAGTGGGGGGGGGGGGGGGGGGGGGGTAATCTATCAAGAAGGTGATAACAAGTGGCGCATCTGTGTCTGGGTTCATACTTGAAATAATAATAACAATAATAATGTTTCCTAATTTTTGCCACAATTCTGGAGTAGGAGATGAGTCGATTACATCGACCCCAGTGTTCAACTGGTACTTATTTTATTGACACCGAAATAATAATAATAATAATAATAATAGGAGAGTATTGTAGTTCGCTTGAAGCATTGTGTATTGCTTGTAAAATGTGTGCCTTGAATAGCACAACAATGCACTATAGCGATATCTGAAGAAGGAATTTTAATATTCTGAAATATCATTATTATATCAGACTATTATAACAGTTATTATAGCCCATTGCTGTTAGTGCATCGTTATGCCATTCAAGGCACATTTTTTTTTACAAATAATAATAATAATATTAGTAATAATCCTTTCTACTTTAGAGACAAGGCCTGGATTTTGTGAGGAGAGGAATAGTCGATTACGTCGACCTCACTACTTGACTGGTACTTTATTTATCGATCCTGAAAGAATGAAAGGCAAAGTGGACCTCGGCGGAATTTGAATTTAGAATGTACCGCAGAAGAAATACCTCTAAGCATTTCGGCTGGCGTGCTAATTATTCTGCCAGCTTGCTGCCTTAATAATGATAATAATAATAATAATAACAACAGTTTTACATAGGCATAAGACCAGAAATGTTGGAGAATTAAATAGTTAATCATATGGTACTTTAATTCATAGATTTCACAATGTTGAAATGTAAAGTTGTTCTGGACGATACTTCATTCTGAAACTAATTTTTCTGACGCGTCTCATTCTTGAATCGGTGAAAAGTGCATAAAGGTAGTATTGAAAATGTAATCTTAAGAGAGATCACTTTTGTAAAATAATATCTTTTGTTGTGTAATTGTCACTTTGTTTCTCTTGAGAGTTACTGATAATTTTCTCCTAATATCAGTAAGAGAAAAGTTTCTTGAAGGAGATGCAAATAATTGTCCACGAGAAAATATTGGTTCGTTTCTTTTCAAATTTTCAATGCCACTATTTTATTATAATTATTGAAAACGTGTTGAAAGAATTACGAATGTAGCGAACGCTCTAAAAGATTGTAACTATACAACGAAATCGAAGACAATTTGTCGATTGTATTCTTTCTGCTACAACACGACTGTGCTAAGTTGGCAAAGACGATAAGAGGACGGTGCTTATGGCTAAATTCGAACCTACAATCGCATAGAACGAATTAAAGTAACTGCCCTGCTTTTTTGTGGAATTTAAGCGCACACGCATACACACACACGCACACACACACACACATTTATATATATATATATTAATTCAAATTCTGATAAACGTAAACAAACAAACAAAGTTTGCTTTTAGAACCGTTGAGATGAGTGATTTTAAATTCTCAAACACAGGATAATGCTAATAATATAGCCTGAACAGGATAAACTACCCCTATTTTGCAGATAGAAGTGTTGGCGGCCAGCATACATGTGTGTGCGTGTGTGCGTGCGCGTGTGCGTGTGCGCGTGTGCGTGTGTGTGTGTGTGTGTACCCTCTCGTTTTGTCTTTGTTTTGCTCATTACCTAAACAGTCTTTCATTATGTTTTTAATCGACCCGTTGAGTAAACTAAACGATGAACGCACCCAAAATGCATATCAGAAACAGTTGTAAATCTCTAATGCACAAATAAATGTATAAAGCCAATTCTTTATGCCTTATATATATATATATATATATATATATATATATATATAACGCTTAATTTAAAATATTTATTTCCCAATCGTCTCACAGAACAATATAGTTGATGCAAATGTTGTATCTATAATAGATTGTCTTTTATTTCATTCCATATTTCATCAGCCACATGAATAACAATTTTTGAATGCTATTTAGTTCCATGCGATAAAATGTAACTGAATAATATTGCAGATCAAATGCAACAAGAATGTAATCAGTAGAAAGACCAACTTTTCACGGAGTGTCATTTGCCAATGCTTTTCCCTCATGTTTACAAAAAAGAACAGTGGAGTAATTTAATGTAAGGGAAGCTAATTTGGTATAGTCGTTTATTTCCAATATTTTCATATATCTCACTCACTTACCACTCGCCCAGCTCTCTCAGAAATTTACGCGGAAAAGCGCCCATATATTGGTTTCAAATTTTGGCACATATCCAGTAATTTGGGGGAGGGACTGAGTTGACTGCATCGACCGCCAGTGCTTATTTATCGAACCCGAAAGTATGAAATGCGAAGTAGACCCAGGCGGCATTTGAACCCAGAACGTCGAGACAGATGAAATTTTGCCTGACGTGTAAGCGATTATGCCAGTTCTCCCTCACAGTGTCCATATATTAATTTTATTTTTTTTTTTTTAGAAAATACTAACGACGGTGAGTATTTATTGAAAGAAATTTTATTGGATCTTGGCACCATCGTCAACCATATTTTCTGCTCACTTTTAACACCTATTTTCTGCTCTTTATATTGAATTCCGACAAAGGCATTTTTGAAAGCATGTTTGAAATATATTTTACTGGCTTAAATATTTTATTCATTAGAAACTAACGCTTTCTCTAAGCAACCAGCGCTCCGATTCCGTTGCTCTCTCACGAGATGTGCCTTTGTGAGCTCAGATTAAGCGGAAAAATGCACTAACATGTAGGTTAAGAGTCATATATGTAGATCCACGATTTACACAACGCCGACTGAAACCTCGCTATTAACAGTTACAAGAAGTGTACCACACATAGGACTAACCTCACCGGCGGTAGTCTTGACGGTGGCGCCGACAGAAAATCAACAAGAGCAGAAAAACACAAACAGTGTGACAGCATAGAAAATGGCGCTAGGGGAAATGAACTAAGCTTAAAGCCGTTACCTGCATTGATCGGAAGATTTAAATTACATTTTTCTCTATGTAATAGGTAAGCAAATTTTCTTCATTTTCGAGAGATAAATTTTCCAAAATGAATAACATAAATCTTACATTTGGATGATTTTGTAGCAGATATGATTCAGGAGTCCGTCAGGCTGTATCAAATAAATAAACAAAAAATCCACGGACAAAAGAGAAGAAGAAAATATCACAACCGCAGATTGATGTTATTTATTCAGAACGAAGCCTGGCCGAAAATAATCGACCCAATTTCCAACAAGCTATTGTGTCCTTGCTGCACATCAGACATCAGACGTCAGAATATACTGAGCACAGATGAACGCATCTCACGGGTCAACACGTTCCGATTGTTCTAAGTCCGGCTCTTAGTTAAAAGCCGGACTTGAAAAATCGGAGTGTGTGAGCCGATTCAGACACGAGACTAACAGATAACTGTTAACTATTTTTTAATAATAATAACAACAATATTTACCATTCTTTAAGATAACATCTATATTCTCTGCGCTATGAACATTCTGTTTTTAAGAGTATATTATGGGGAAACCAAACGAAAGAGTCTGCTCTGGTTGTTCAGCGCGTATGTGTGCGAGTTTCTATGGTGGTGTATGTCATTTCTATTCTACGGCTTATTAAGGATTCTGCTGTTATTTTGCCTGTTTACTTTCGTATGGGGTTTATACTCACTCGAATCCTCGTTATTCTTCCCAGATCTGAGCTTGTCACTCATTGGTTATACCCTACTCTGTCATTCTTTCTTGCTTTTACTTGTTTCTTTATCTTTATATGGCGGTTTATTGGGTATTCTTATGGTTATTTTAAGCGCAATACTTAAGGTCTGGATATGTTACCTTACTATATGGTTCTACCTTATTTTCTTCCATTTGTTGAATACTAATTATTATTTAAACCCTGTTTTCTCTGGTGCTAAGTTGTAGTAGTCTTTGTTTAACCTAAATACTTCTTTGTTGGCTGATAAATTCCATATGCGGGTTGAAATGTTTGCTATTATGGATTGGGTTATGCACCTGGGGTGATTACTATTTTTGTGAATGTACTTGAAGTTTTCATTGGGTATATGACATATTTTATATATTCCAGTACTTAGGTCTAGTGTTACGTCTAAACTATTGACTGTCTTGTGCTCCTCCTCTATGGAGATAGAAAGCCCTATGCTTTTAAAAAATTTGAATAAATTCTCCTATATTTTTCTAACCCAACGCTGGTAGGGCCGAGTGAATAGTGCGTCATCCCTTTACAGACCTCCACCTATTTTGGGCAATTGTTTTATTTATGCGGAATAAATTATAAATTCTTACTATATCAGTTATCCGGGCGGATATAGAGAACATTCTTGAAGCCTGCCGTATTGGAGTGCTACACGGTGGAATTATTCTACAGTACGAGTGATGTTTATTTCACCCTTTACCAAGGATAACCTCTCCAATTTACATGAACTTTTTCGGTAAAGAATATTTAAATATTACTGGACAAGTTAAACTTGGTGGTTGATTACATGCATTCTCACACAACGCACAGACATATATCTAAACATATCGAAATTTGAGCAGCCAATAGTATAACGCGAAATGATCGATATTTTAATTTGCTTCCCAAATTCAATAATTTGAGTAATTGGATCCATGAACAGCAGAGACGCTTCAGCTTCTAAGAAACTATATTTACATATATGTGTATATATGTATGTGTGCCTTCGTTTAACTTTGAGGAAAAAGTTCCCAGCAGAATTCCCTCTGCAATTAGTTTTTAGATTTTTCATCATTGTTTGGTGCGTACTATGTCCAAAGTCCATGCCTGGGCGCTTATATCGCATGCAAATTCATGTAAGTTGCTAACTACCCATTCAACCCTTATCCGTTTCTTGGAGAAAAATGTCAACCGTCAGTGGATTCACGACAACCTTGGGCGGCACTTTGCTGTCCATGAAGAGGAAATGGGAAAGAGCAACTGCTACCAGTACTTGCAAAGCTTGTTGAATTACCAATCCTGTAACCATGAAAGGCAAAGTTGACTTCGGTGAGATTTGAACTCAAGAAGGCGAGGAGCTGAAGTAGATATCGCTTACATGTCTTTTGTTTGACGCTCAAACGATTTTGTTAATCAACCATTTTTTCTCTAAAGTATGACAAAGCATATTTCCTCTCCTTTTTCAACGATAAATTATTCTAACAGATCAAATAGCAAATTTCTATTTTCTGTTTGTTTAATTCACCTCCTCCTCCCTCTTCTTCTTCTTATTCTTCGTCTTTTTCTTCATCTTTTTTTTCTTTTTTCTCCTCATTATTCTTTTTGTGCCTTTAATTTTCTTTCTTCTTCTTCATCCTTCTTTCCTTCTTCTGATACTAATCTTCGTGCTCTACTTTTTCTTCTTTTTACATCCACTTCTCGATTTCCTCCTTATCATCTTCCGGTTTCTCTTCTTATCCTCTTCTTCCTTTCCTTCTTCTTCCAATATAATATGACATTCAAAGCATATCGATTGTTTTCCTTGACGCAAAGTCATCACATTTATAAGGAGCCAAGATGGTTATGGAGAAGGGCGGCAGCTTAAGCCTAATTCAATAGCTCGACCTTCGACCTATTAATGGAATATTTTTTCTTTGATTGGTACTTTATTTTATCGACCCTAAACGGATGAAATGCAGAGCTGACCTCTACTGTATTTAAACTCAGAACCTTAAGAGCAATAAATATTACAAATCACATGAATAATATTACGAACATTATTGCGTTTTATTGTAATGGGATTATTTCGCTGTCTCTACATATTGAAAACAAAATCCCGCTGAAGACAACTTTGCTCTTCGCTTCTTTGGAGTTGGTAAAATAAAATAAAATAACAGTGAAATGTACTTGGTCGATTTCATCGAGTTTCTACTCTCACGATATTTCTGGACTTCTGTCTATGCTAGAAATAATTATTTCGAGTGGTAGATTGGTAGAATTATTAAGCAGTCTATGACAAAATTATTTATGGTATTTACTACGAGTATTAACGTTCTGAGATCAAATCAAACCGATGTCAATTTTATTTTTCGTGGTGGATGAATAAATCCCCAGTTACATATATACCGGGTTCGATGTCATTGATTAATCTATTAAGTCCCAGAGCACTTGAATTTCTGAATATTACTTTTAAATTTTTATAGATGATTGAAAATAGGTTAAAATGAAAAAAAAATAATTATTAAAACTCCTTTACTTCAAGTAGAAATTGAAATACCCGGTGTCCCATAAATAGCACACTGAGACAATGTGTTATAGCTTATTTAATGTTCTCATTTAGTGTCCTATTTATAGGACAGTGGAACTTAATGGGTTAAGTCTCTCTTCTCTCGAAACAACATCAATAATAATCCTTTTTGCTATAGGCACAGGATAAGGTAACATTATTTCACCGAAAGATCTAAGGCAAAACTCACAATCACTCACTAGATTTCGACTCGAGACGAAAAATATCTTATTTTCGTGTGTGTGTGTGTGTGTGTGTGTGTGTGTGTGTGTGTGTGTGTGTGGATACGCAGATAACTTTTATTATTAATCGGTAGAAATGTGGTGAACAGCCAGAATCGGGAACACGCTATTTCATCCGTAAACTATATGAATATCCGCTGTCGTAAAATTCCTTTCCGTTGGTTGTTTCATCCTATTTTGCGTCATCGCCTTTCGAGGCAACATTAAACATATTACAAGAATATTAAATATTCCTTTCTGAAGCGACAACGGTACTCTGAGTAAACAACTACAGTTTTGAATACATTACCTACCCCCACCTTATATATATATATATATATATATATATATATATATATATATAAAGAGAGAGAGAGAGAGAGAGAGAGATGTGTGTGTTTGCGTGTATACATATATATATACATATATATATATATATATATACACACACATACACATACAAAGATATATATGGGTACGTGTGTGTGTGTGTGTGTGTGTGATGTTAGTATATATACATAATACATATATATATATGGGCTTATGTATACAGACACACACTCACACATAACCACGCACACACACACACATATATATATATATATGTAATTTTTACAGGAGCTTTGCGTTGGTATCGCACGTGCAACCTTCGACATTATCCTATCCAAATGGGTTTTCGTAAACCAGTATCGACGTGCTATTATTTGTAGCTTCAAGCGAAGCACTTCGATATGCAATATCTGTAAAAGTAAAGCTAATTCGGAAGTCTATAAAATACTTATGATGTCGATAATATTCCTGTGTGTATGTGTGTATATGTATGTATTATTTGTAATATATGTGTCTGCACGTATGTCTGTTTCCATTGTGAGCATAGGCTTACAAAATGGAGCCATTATAACAGACTAAAATAAGCTCACATCGAAAGAAACTAGCTAAAAAAATGTATACATTAAGATTCTGTCCTACATGGACATAAAATCGCGAACGTCAACTTTATAACTTTCTTCGTTGCAACATTAAGAACGCACACAGAATACACAATGAAAATAACCGGTAGTTATGGGTGAGGCAATTTCTATCCTGTTGATAATGGTATAAACAGCTACGACGTTATTTCGATATGTATACGTATTTACGTCTATCTATCTACCTATATATATATATTTATTTATTTATTTATGTGTTTCAGCCAAGTGGCTGCGGTCATGCTGGTGCATATATTTGAAAAGATTTGTAAATGTACCACACGAGTAAGTAGATATTAAAGAGAAATAAAAATGAAAAAGCCACTTTAAAAAAATATTTTTTGGGGTGTTTTAATTAATTTACTTTACATGTTTCAGTTTTTTTTTTGAAAACCCTTATCAAAAATGAGTATAAAACATGTGAGAAAAGAAGAGGGCTATTAATAAAATAAAATTGAAATTAAAACTAATATTTTATACTCGTTTTGATAAGGTTTTTCAAAAAAAACGAAATATGTAAAGTAAATTAATTAAAACACCCCCAAAAAATTTTTTTTAAAAGTGGCATTTTCCATTTTATTTCTCTTTAATATATATATATATATATATATATGTATATACCATACGAAACTATTTTGTTATACTTAAGTGTAAAGGGTTATAGATATGTATGTATGTATGTATGTATGTAGGTAGGTAGATGTATATATCATGTTGGTGCAAAGGTAACGGCTAATTTTTTAGAAAACTGTTTTAGTGTTTTTTAAACTTGTGCCTCTTGAAATGTTTTAAGAATGTCACAATGAGTAATTTATGCCGATTCCTTTTAGACTTTGATCGTATTGCCGATAATCCTCTGCTATATTCGCACCCATATTCGTCCCATCAAATGATCAAATTAGACCTGTCTTATTCTATGAGTTTCATAAAAGTGTCTTATGCAAGCACACTGCAGCAAAATCTTTTCAGAGGGTTTATGGGGATTATGTACTGAGTGAAGGAAGTTGTAGGAGATGGTTTTCTCATTTCAGAAGTCAGGATTTGTTTTGAAGGTCGAGCCAAACGAAGGTCACTCAAAGCAACTTGATTCCGAAGAGTTGGAAGCTGTTCTCACAGAAAATCCGATCGCTACTTGTAGAGAACTTGCAGATCAGTTTAACGTAACTCATACAACTGTTCTACGCCAACTGAAAACGATCGGAACGGTTTCAGTGGTGGAAAATGGTTCCTGTACGAACTGTCTCCAGAGAATTTTCAACAACGTCTTTAAGAAGGCTTGTTACAGGTGATGAGAAGTGGATCCTTTACCATGACGTTAAACGCTGCCTATCGAGGATCATTCGAGGAAGAAGACCTGTTCAACAACCAATAGTAGGACTTCATCTAAAGAAGATCCTGTTGAGTGTATGACAGGATTTTGAAGGAATTGTCCATCACGATCTGTTGGATAACATAACTGATACCCAAGCAGAAAATCCTGAGCTATGAACCACCTTTACAAGCGCATAATTTTGTACACAGAAATGACGCTGTGTATATGCCAGAGAAATATATATATATTAAGGACGGCCCTTAGTCCGACACGTAGGTGTACGGCCTTGCTTGTTTATGCTTGTATATGTGGCGTGTAGACGTATTTTTGTAATAAATCACTTTCCTTCGTAAACCACTCGACGTTGTGTCTTTACCTGGTTTTCATTATTCTACTATAGCTGTCTTCCGTAACCCGATGCTCGATACTAATGTACAACTTTGCTGCAAACTATTTATTTTATGATGTTTCTAAGAATAAGCATGTACGATTCTGCTAATTCACAAACGGAACCTATCTAATGATAATATGAAAAAAAAAAAAATACAACTAACCTGTCAAATTACTCGCTTTTTGTAATTCTTCATTTGATTCCTCGTACTTAAATCCAGTTCTGACTTTTCTCTATTTAAGAGTAATACCGAAATTGTTAATTTATTTATTTTTTTATTACATTTGTTCGTTCGGTTATGATGAAATGGCTGTGCCGGGGGTGGAGCAATTATGTAATAGACATTACAGAGGGAGCAACACTATAATCCTGTTCTTTTCCATGTCTATATAGATATTGCTTGATTTGTCATCCGCCCTCTGTTGAAACACTTGTTAAACCATGGAATAAATATAACTACTACTCTATTCTTCACTTTTATGAAGACATACACACGCGCGCGCGCACTCACACACAAACAGGACACACACACACATGACATATTTAAGCGTATATACCTCATTGTGAATGCGTACATATATAAATATATATATTCACACACACACACATACTTATAGATATATATATATATATATATATATATATATATATATATATATACAGTAATAAGTGTTCTTATATATTTTTGTTGTGTTTAGGGGCGTTTTGTATTTGCATTACGTGTGCACATATACATATATATATATATATATATACATATACATATACATATATATATATATATATATATATACATATATATATATATATATATATATATATACATATATATATATATATATATACATATATATATATATATATATATACATATATATATATATATATATATATATATACATATATATATATATATATATATATATACATATATATATATATATATATATATACATATATATATATATATATATATATATATATACATATATATATATATATATATATATACATATATATATATATATATATATATATATATACATATATATATATATATATATATATACATATTTATATATATATAGAGAGAGAGACAGACAGATATGTATATTTATGTATGCGCAAATATACAGTCATACACAAGCACACACATCTGCCCTCAGAAAGATCTCCCACATACACACACACGCAAACAAACACATATATAAGCCTATATATGTGTGTGTGTGTATTACTGTACATCTGAATTTGTGTGTATGTGAGTGTTTAAGTGTGTTTATGATAGACGAATGTATGTATTTACAAACGCGTGTGGCGTGTCACGATATAGAGAAAATGAGATAAGGCTCATATTTCAGAGATGTCTGAATAATTAGATATTTCTGAAGTCTTCATATTGCTTTGGGATTGATACCTTTCTGTCAAAGATAGAACAACTGTGATGTGATCGAGTAAATAATTATTCCGTGCATATAATACTATGAACTGAAATGCGTATCATTTGTACAAATATGCACACGCACACACATACACACTCACACACACTTGCACATACAGACATGCTAAAATATATAATAGTGTGGATAAAGATGTTTGTGTATCTAGATATATACATGTACCTAGATATACATGCTTACAATATATCTGTATTTATGTATCTATGCATAGATACATAAGATAGCATAGATATATGCATATCTATGCATATATCTGTCTATCTACCCATCTCTCTTTCTCTCTCTCTCCATATATATATATGTACACGTATATATGTATACAGGTTTGGCGATGCAAAGAAGGAAAGTAAAACTCAAAGGAGGAGTAGATATATATATATATATTTACTGATATTTAGTGGAAGCAATAGAGAGACTCAAGGGTCAAGAGTTTGGTAAGTTTGGTAAGCGCTAAGGCGCGAAACTCTCGACCTTTGAGTCACTCGGTTGCTTCTGCTAAATATTACAATATAGTGTTGTAGTTCGCTTGAAGCATTGTGGTATCGAAGAAGGGAAAGGGAAGGCACAATGTGAAAGCTTCTGGCAATACAGAAAGTTTCCCAAAACCTTTATATTTCAGGCGCAATGGCCCATCCTCACAAGAGAAACAGTCTGGGAAATGTCTAGGTTCCGTTGGCCTATTGAAACTCCTCAGCGTTATGTTAGCAGTAACAGTCACTCTCGAAACGTTGGTGTAATCGACTGTCCAGTTGTTGGTGTAAACAAACATCCAAATGTTACTGTAGGCAACTCACCATCTGTTGGATGACGTGGCGGCCTTATGTAGGCTGCAATAGCAGTCATTCTCCAAATGTTAGTGTAACTCTCCATACATTGGTGTGAACAAATGTCCAACTGTTGGTGTAGACAACTCACACCTCACCAAATGTCGAATGATGTGACGAGTTAGAAGCAGCATGTTGTCGGCTTTCTGACCATTGGTTGTTGAGAGGTGTAGTCACATGGTGGCGGTGATGGCGGCGGCGTATATTATGGTGTTGGTCGCAGTTGCCGTGATGTTTTCATAAGAGTCATGGGCTCAAATCTGATCGACTATTAACTTTCGGGTTGAGGCGGTGGATCAATAGAGCTTCTTTTATACATAGATTACTAGTGTTCCTCTCCGAGGCCAGTATAGAGGCGTCTATCTCCTTGCTGGTGATGCCGCATCTGACGTTCACCATTACCTTCTGCCGGAGTCGCGTGGATTTTAGGTGTTTCGCACATAAGCATACACATCGCCCTCAGATTCGAACCTGCGATCCTTCGACTGCGAGTCCGCTGCTCTAACCACTAGGTCATATGCCTCCACGAACAGGTCCTGGCAAGGTGATTTTTCCGTTGAACACCGTGTCAATTTTTCCCTTAACTGTGATGTTTAGCCGAAAGTCAAGCAAGTAGAACGAACCCTCACTGTTTGGGTGTTCAATGATATTTAATGCCAATATACAAGTATAAATTTAATCTATCGATCTCTTCATACCATACAATAATTTACGTTAACCCTTACTATCAATCTATAAACCCTAACCTATCTCATTGTTAAATAGAATATACATATATATATATAATTACCATTAAACAAACTCCAAATTTATAAATTTTTTTAATACAACCCCTATTTTTACATAAATGCTGTAAATTGAACATTTCATCTTTTATTTTATAAAATCTTATAATCCAGCATTAATGACTGTTGATACGTTTAATATATTTCAATATATAGAAATATGAATCTTAAAACTACACGTACTTATTTATATCCATATTATCCCTAAAACTTAAAGACATATTTCTCTATTAAATCACATGATATTTTTGCATTATTATATAAAAAAAAATCTGACATGTTTAACCATATGAACAAAGGGAGATTACTAGTTACTCACATTTTGACCTAGGAAAATAACACTGTAACATTGGTTTTTAATTTCTCTTGCATTTCCTAAGTGAGTAAAATATTGATTTTTTTTTATATATACCTAATATTTTTTACATACCTAATATCTTTTCTTAGAACACAGGAAATTATATCCTAACCCATTTAATCCTAAATAATACTAATATCATAATATTTCTCTGTAGTACTTCTAAAACACATTATCGTAGTAAGATATAAACAAACTTTTCATCCCTTTATTAAAATTCCTCAATCTGATTCTTTGTATATTACACCCCTTATGATAAGTTACATTTATCTTTCTCCCATCTTCCTGCCATAAACTTTTATAAATATTTTTCAAATGCATGTGATATTTTAGCTTCATTTCCACGTTCAATATTAGCTAACTTTAAACGATCAATTTCTAATCACATGAACTCCGCGTCCTAATAAGTTGTTTACATTTTAAAATTTCTAAACAAAGCCCTAAGTTATTTCGTAATTCAAGACCGCAAAATATTCTTACTTTTCCCTGAAAATACCCGGCAATATATGGTTTATTACGTCTATAAAACTTCGAATGTTCATGATTCAAACATACTGTCGGACTGAAACATGTGTAAGATTTTTTCGGATATTTTTTGGTTGGTTTGTTGATCTGGTTCCTTTTATACTTATTCTTATAGGTGTCTCTCTTTTTTTTTGCATTACTTTTCCATCGTGATACAAATAAAATAAACCAAGCATCTATTATATTATTTCTTCTCCATTTTCTTTTATTAACTTATATATATATTTTTTTTTTTTCTGTGCTCCATTCTGGCGATGAGCGTAGGCCCGAAACGTAAAATACTTTCTCACTTCCGAGCGTTAAACTAATACAACTGTTTGTTGTTTACACACCCGTCTTCGTCTTCTTTTGTAAATTCTCACTAATATATATATATATATAGATAGATAGATAGATAGATAGATAGATACATATGCCTATATATATATATCCATACATATATATTTAGATACATATCCCGATATACATATATATATGTATGTGCGTTTGTGAGTGTCTGTCTGTGTACATGAATGCAATATTCATCAATGCATATGAATATATACGTGGTGTATATGTTGGGTTTCATCTGTCAACGTGTGTGCAGAAACACTTTCTTTCCTACGTCTGGACGTATATCTTTTATATGGAGATTTCAGCAGGTCACAGGCTTTTGAGTGATGTTTTTTTTTTCACTTCGAACATGAAGATATAAAGTTTCAGCCTATGAAAAGATAATGGAATACCTGTTTGGTTTCCATCAGCGCAGTAGGTGTTACATCAGGCCTTTCACAGTGTTTCAGACGCTTCTTTACTGATGTTAATGATGATGAGTTTGTTGATGTTGAAGATGTTGTTGAAGTTAATGATGATGATGATTGTTATGATGGTGTTAGTGCTAATTATGGTGTGGTATTATTGCTTGTGGTTGTATCAATGCTGCTGCTTCTGATGTTTGCATGAAAGGAAGATAAAGCATAGTATTTTTTTTAATCAAAATATATCAACTACTTAATGGCTGGGAGATAACAGTTTAATCAAAGTAACTATCCTCAGCTTCCACCACGGCGGCCACAAAATGGCTCGAGAACCTGGTGCGTGCGTTCTTTTCTGTGTTCTTGGGAAGATATTCGAGCAACTCCTTGTCACATCTACAGCGCTTCATGTCATTCTCAACCGTACCCCAAATATAGTAAATTATGGTATTACAATTGTGGGGGGGATTAGGCGGCCAGAAATTGGGGCAGGAATTCTCCCGGGTTATTCAATGCAGGGTAGGGCTGACTGGATATTGGTATCGTTTTGAAATATATACTGTAACAGATGTTACATGACGGAGATTTCCGCATCCCAAGCGAGTACAAAGAACACTCAACTAGATTGATGTTATTGTGGCGAAGTTATATAACATGAAATTAACAATCCATCAAAGCTGATGTTAAGACAAAGCTTCCGTGCACAACTTGGGAAACATTACGGTTGCGACCACTTAAGAAAGAATCTCTAATATTACGACCTTATACATACACAGGCGCGCGTGCATGTACACACACACACACACACAGATATATATATATATATATATATATATATATATATATATATATATAATTGGTAGACACTCATATACTCGTGTACCCTTCGGCGTGCATATAAAGTAACACAATTGTTTTACAGGCAGCATGCTTCACTCACTAATTTTACGCTCTAGGGAGAAAATACGCTAGCTACCTTTATTAAAAGATATCGTAATAACTCTCATAATATTGCACCTACGCTCAGCATGAAAGCACTTGTTAGAAACGTTTTCAATTTATTTAGTTTTCGTATATTACACATTCGAAATCGTGGAACACAAATTTATTATCAATATGGAGGCCAACAATTTATGACATGATTCGAGATGTATATGAAGCAGACCACGTACCTTTAAAATACTTTGTCTTTCTGCGCATATCATAAGCTCATTTGCTGTCATTTACAATTTATTTCTCGCAGCAAATATATTAATTGGAGATTGCAGCTTGTTAAAGTATATTAAATACATTGATTTCTCTCAAGTCGTTTACAAAAAGAAGTTTGGATGCTTATAGCTGAGACCCCTTTGGTTAAGTCAGAAGAAACTTGGATCTAAGCAACAACCGCAATAACAGTTACTTTGCTGTCGTCACAATAAACACATTTCGCTCGCGGTTGTTCACTGGTGTTTACTGCTTTCAGTTTCTTTTCATTTAGATATTTTGTTGTTCTCGTTGTTGTTGCTCTCACTGCTATTATTGAGATGTTCTTTGAGAATAATCTATACTGCGGCAGTTGCCATGAGGGAAACTCTCTTATTGGCTTTTGGTTCAAAATGCACTCCTTTCGGAGAAATAAGTACCGCCACCTACAGCGCTGAGACCATTAAATCATGAGATTTCGACCTTCTCTGGTCTTGACAATGATGGACTCTCGACCGCTAAAAAATAACTGCGATTCATCTCGCCGCTAGCGATATATAGAAAAACAGTGGCAGAACAGACGCTGTTGTGTATATTTACACTATCTCTGTTATATATAACATTTTAACAAGTTCATTGGCTAATCTCGACACGAGCGCCTACTCTGAAAATGAGATTCCATATATTGCTGACAAGGAAATGAATCGCTCTATTGGTCGTGAGTCCATCATGAAAAGACCATGGTAGGTCGAAGTTATGAGATCTGGTGGTCTCAGCACGGAGGCGGCGGAAATTTATCTCCCCGCTAGTAATATAAACAAGAGTTCTTTTTGCACCAAAAGCTAATACGAAAGTTTCTCTCGTGGTAACAACCGCAGTATAGTTTGTTCTAAAACAACATCCATGTTTAAGAGGAGATGAGTATTTACCTCTTTGTATTAATACTGCCTACTATTGTTATTCATACGTAATCTGTTAAATTTAAGAGAGTTGTGGGAAACTATTTCCATAATGGCTCTTCAAAAACTTATCTTTTCTCACGATTACAGAAGTCATATATATATATATATATATATATATATATAAAGAAGAAAATGGAAATTTTAAGGTAAAACTTATTCTCTATAACGTGTTTTATTTGCTAATAGGAATTACAAAGATCTACATGAGCGATAAGTATGAATATATATTGTAATAATGGAATAAGCATATTTGCTTCAACAGCAAAGAATTGGGGTTTACCCTATATACCTATATAATGTGTTTGTATATGTATGCATACATATGTAAATATGTGTGTATATGTATGCATATGTATGTGTATATATATGCATATATACTTACATATGAATGTATACATACATAGATACATACATATATGTGTGTATATATGCGTGTGTAGGTGTATGTGTCTGCGTACGTGTGTGTGTGTGTATGTGTTTGTGTATGTGTGTCTGTGTGAGTCTAATTGAAACTCATGTCCGTCCGTTGACGTTGAAGGATTCCAATGTAAACTGACGCGTAAAATTGTTTCATTGTATTCTGCCAAAAAAAAAGTTTTCTTGTTGCGTTCATGTCACCAATCTCACGGGCTGGAATTACGACGTGGCTTGGCAACAAAACAGATGGGAATAAAATTTTGGTTAATCGCTAGAGATATTTGTCTGGAAAGATCAATAAGAAAATGTCAACTAGAGACTCGAAGTTTAATTTGGCGAAGACGCAACCAGTTCTTCGGATTAAAGCACGTCTGAGTTAAAATCTTTTACATGATTTTTCATCTTTAATGTGGTAAAGCCATACTCTTGCTTAGTTTCAAAAATCGATCGGTAATTTAATTTGTTATATTTAATAGGGGAAAGAAAGACTCAAATGAATTGGTTTTAAAGTGAAACAAACAAGTTTTTCTACTGTAAGGCCTGACATTTTGGGAAAGGGAACAAGTCAGCCCAAGTGGTTAACTGGTACTTTTTTTATTGACCACCAATGGGTGAAAGGTAAAGTCGACCTCGGCGGAATTTGAACTCAGAACGTAAAGCCGGAAGTAATACCGCTAAGCACTTTGAGCGTCATGTTATCGATTCTACTAACTCATCTTGAATGAAACAAAAAATAAAACATACCAACGCACACACTTACACATAGATACATGTACACACCACCACACACATATACACACAGAAATATACAGCAAAATAGTTTTTATACTGCCTCCATCACTAATAAATATTTTTTAACAAGCTCATTGGATAATCGCGATACCAGCGCCTGTTCTGGCACCGTATTCCTGTATATCGTTGACAAGGAGATGAATCGCTGCTATTTCTATCGGTCGAGCGTCCATCGATGACGAGACCAAGGAACATCAAAATCACGTAATCTGGTGGTTTCGGCGCTGGAAGTCGTAGGGATTTATCTCCCCGCTAGCGATATAAACAATAGTGTATTTTGCATCAAAAGCCGATATGAGAATTTCTCACGTAGTAGCTACCACAGTATAGTGTGTTACGTTTAAGTGGGGATAAATATTAACTCACAGGAAAATAGTCCTGTTGTATAAAATGGTTAGAAAAATACTAAATCTGAAAGTTTCAGCCTGAGAAAGAATATGAGGACTTGAGGCGTACTAAAAACAGCATGAGTCACATCTCCCTCAAATCTCGAGTACCTTAACGCCATATTGCCTTATAACATCCTAAATACACTACAACTGAAAGAAAAAAAAGACAGGAGTTAGGGATAAAATGCCTTTGAGCATACACCTGATCTGCCAGGGTTTCAAACAACAGCATCGTTATCATCAAGAATCAAAAGAACGGACTGAACGGCAGGAACAACTTCTAGAACGGTAAGAACATCATCGATATAGTGACTAAAATAACGACTACGGTAGCGTGCGACAAGCACAGCAACAACAACAAAAGCAATGAGAAGAATATATGCAATGAAAAAGATGATTGCCAAGTCGCAAAGAATTTCTTGTAAAAGAAAATGTTATTTCCAATTTTCTTACACACATGCAAACACACAGATGTATTTTTTCATTGATATACATATATCTGGACACACACACACACATATATATATATATATATATAATGTGCGTATATAAAATGTGTGTGTGTTCGTGTGTACTACATCTGAAATGTCTCTGCTCTAGCAGCATGATACAATATCGTGTAAGATATCGTAATTGCCTGCATGCTATGATGCAATAATGTTATTGAAAATATAAAGCTTAAAGAATCTCTTGAGCTCAATCGAAGGTTTCGTATTCCCTTTTCTTTGTCCTTTATTTCCAATTATAATCATCGTAGCATTTGCAGTATCGAGAATTATTGACAACAGTCACATATAGAGACCATATTTGATATGAGACATTAAGTTTTCTTATTATTGTGTGCATATATGCACACACACACGCATACATACACATACATCCTCATATGTAACCACCTACAGGGACTTGCTCGTTGTGTTTATGCTATTGAAACATCTAAGCTTTCATATTGTGTATTTTACTCTAAGAGCATAGAATTTGGACTGTTAAGAATTATGAGCTGTGGTACTTCGAGAGTTAAAGAAAAGCAGATAAGAGTTCTATACGGAATTTTAAAATAGTGTAAATGTGTAAGAAAGGAAAAGAAAAACTCTAAGAAAATTCGTGAAAAATGTAATTTTGTGTGTTAATGTTGTTGTTACTGTTGTCGGCTCACTCCAAACCAATCATGATAATGAAGATCCATTATCATATCCGGTCTTGCGGTGAATATTAAATTGATCCCAGTGCTCAACCGGTACTTATTCTATTGACCCAGAAAGGGTGAAAGGCAAAGTCGACCTCGGCTGCATTTGATCCTAGAATACAAAGACGGACGAAATTACGCTATGTATTTCAGCCGGCGTGTAAACCATTCAGACAGCTCGCTGCCTTAGATATCCAGAAATATATTGACCTTCCTTGTTCCCAAATCGTACCTTCAGGTAACAGAAAGACTAGGCTATTTCTAACAGGTGGAGTGACCACTTACAGGATCTCTCTTGTTGGCTCAATAAACTTGTGTGTCATGAAAACTTGTGACTGCTGATGTTTTGATCGAGAGTGCATTCATTCAATTAAAAGCACGTTACTTTGGAATGGGTGATGTTAAAATCTGTCGCAATGAGGTCATGGATGTTTAATGGTTTGGATGAGTATTGCGGAAGGGGCAAAAACTCCTGGAATATGTCATATACGCGCAATACTTAGTTTTCATCTTCGATCTCATTGATATCGTTTCTTATTTCTTTATTACCCACAAGGGGCTAAACATAGAGGGGGCAAACAAGGACAGACAAAGGGATTAAGTCGATTACATCGACCTCAGTGCATAATTGGTACTTAATTTATCGACCCCGAAAGGATGAAAGGCAAAGTTGACCTCGGCAGAATTTGAACTCAGAACGTAACGGCCGACGAAACACCGATAAGCATATAGATGTGTGCATATTTTACTAAAGTTCATTTAAACTCTTCGTCACGGCATTACATGCTGCCCCATGAACAAATATCTATCTATCTTTCTTTCAATCTAGCTGTGTGTGTGCGTGCGTGTCTAAAATCCACTCACAATGCATCTGTGAAGAAGGAAAACACACGGTTGCAAATCAGACTTCCTAACCACGCAGTCATAACTAAGCGGATTTGTGAAGAGTGTGCACGTTAATAGGTGTATGTGTGTGTGTGTGAAGACATGCTTGTATATGTGAGTGTAGAATTGCGAGTATGCGCACGGGTGTTCTTATAATGTACGAACATATGTATGTACAAACGTGCATGTATCCATGCCATATGAATACATGTAATGTAATGTATGCGTGTGTGTATAATCCTTCTGGAATATGGGTAACATTGGGAATGTTTTAGAAATCTTCACTCAGCCACCAATCGATTAGATTTCTACGAAGCGAGTCAGTTTGCTTTGACGTCGAGGAGAAAGTTCAGGCTCTCGCACGGGACTTGTTTTATGCAAACCTGAAATTACATGGCCCAAGGTACACAGAAGAATTTATACTCAGAGTATAAAAGTTATGGACGACACTCCTATTGAAGAAGACGGTCGATGGTTATACAATTTCTTGTTAAGCAACTACATAGGTAATCTATTTATAGTGGTCAAGTATTTATACCATACATTACTTGATTCTATCCATCAGATCTTCTTTGCATGTACAGGTGTACGGTGGGCGGGGCGGGGTGGAGACACACCGGTGTGTGTGTGTGTTTATAGCTAGAATATAATTTTCTCAAGAATTTCTCTTAGACGTTCTTTCTTTTCAAAGACTTTTGACGAGAAGTTCTCAAAATGTGGACAGCCGGGTTCAATAGCAGAGACTGACTTTTGATCTTTGTCCCCGTAAAAATATCTGATTTATTGTACTTGGCTCGGATTTTCTATATTATTCATGAGTTTTCAAGCAATATTTACATCTTGATTCTGGTACGTCTATGTTATGGCCGTCAGGACAATGAATCCGACTGATTGTATTGTGAATTGTTTTTGGTAACAATAGTGTATCTGATGGAAATATTGTGCCCTACAGAAATATCTTGACAATAATTGACATTGTAAAAGATCCTTTCCTCATTGGTTTGACACAATCAATACTTTCTATCGCAAACTGGTTCGGAGGCATACTTTTCCCTTTTGTCCATCAACTAACTCATGTCCCTGAATAGCAAAGATGCAGCATTGTACTTGTGATGTGAGATACTTATCACAGATCCATGAAAAGCTACTCTTTCTGCTAAAAGTTATTGATATCTTTTACGCTGTGGAATATATATATCAATGCTGATGAATTGATGAGTGTTTGTCATCTACTCTATTAAGTAAATTTGTGTAGCTTCTTGAGACGCATGGAGTAGTTGTGCGCGCAGTTTTCCTATTCTGGAATTCTTCTACTCGCAAAAATTTAATGTTTTCGCGATTGTATAACCATCAGATCTAGGTGTTGTGTGAGCGATTCGATGCAACACTCAAACGTAGTTAGACCTGAACTTATGCTACGACCCACGACCCTACGATTAACGCAGATGAGGTTAGCGA
This sequence comes from Octopus bimaculoides, assembly GCF_046866305.1. Lineage (NCBI taxonomy): Eukaryota > Metazoa > Mollusca > Cephalopoda > Octopoda > Octopodidae > Octopus > Octopus bimaculoides. Next base: position 1,778,729 of record NC_142949.1, on the reverse strand, counting down.
CACTAACAAAGTCATTATTGATGTGTATTTCTTTAAAGGTATCTCAAATATTTGCTCCAGCATTGACACAGTGACAGTAGTAGAGCTTTTGATCTTATTGAATACTGACAGTTCTAACATCGATGCGTTCCGAAATTTGTTGAAGTATTCCTTTGTCGCACCATTGTATGCAAAATTCTCATAGATACCGAGACCTACGTTAGAAACAAGGGAGTTAGACAGGTTAATTGATATTCATATTCTGTGTCTGGTCAATAATCTACCTTCATTAACTACCAAATACGAACAAATGTTGATATGAACTCCATTCCTGTGTCCTGTGAGTATTATAGTAGCCAACTCCATCTGTCTCTCGGTATGGAAAAACACTAAGTAAATAGAGCTTCCGGCCATTGATATAATCAATGGTTGTAATATTCATTATTGTTGCTCCTCGGCTGATACGAATCTGTAGGTTTGACGTTTCTCTGTCAGTGCTGATTAATTATTCACTGTAAGAACGTACAGTTGTACTGATTAACTGTCACCTAGGAATATTCCTGTTGAAAATCTGATTCTATTAATAATTAGTGGAGTCGCTTCAATTCTTAGTGGCAGCACTGTTGAATTTATGTTATTCAAACTTTTGTTAGCATAGACTATGGCCATAGAAACCTTGGTCAGATACATTGCGAGAAAAAGCAGACCGCTTTTCAATGGTTGAGCTATATTCTTTTCTCACTTCCTTGGAGAACTTCGTTGATGCAGGAACAAATTTGGGCCACAAATTCACTCTTTCCCCCTAGTTTACTCACCAGTTACTATAATATCTTAAAGGAATATTGGAGAAGCAACTATGTGCAGTACATTCATCGCAAACATTTTACAGGTCTGCTACATACGTCTCTATAGTCCTAGATACGAGCGTTAAATCTCGTGTATTTTCTTTAACAGGTGGACAGGGATTTACTGTTAAACATGAGCTCCCTATGCGAGTATACGATTATACATTTGACAGATTTTCAACACTCATCAAGAATGTTTTGCTGGACACATTTCGTATATTAGATATTTGCACAATATTCGATCCGTAGTATTTTAGCTCTATCTTACTTGGTCATATTGCTTATTTACATTCAGTATTGACACCGACAATAATAGGCCATTCCGAATAGTATATATGCATGCCGATATCTATCTATCTATCTCTGCATATAAATAAACAAACACTCACATACACACATATACTAACACAAGATATAAATATTTATGACTTTCTAGCTTACGTGTTTAAATGTCTCTCCAACAGAAAAAAAGATCCCGTTTGTAAGAAGCAAGAATTTTTGATTGGTGTTTAATTATTTGAATTCTTTTTAAAAATAGAATTTGATCTCTCACAAAGAAACAAATAATTGTCGTTGGAATCTGGTATAACGAAGACTATACGCGATATATGTTGAAATTTTTACAGTTCCGCTAACGGATGACATTTAAGATGTGCGTGCTAAGGGTCCAGTAATGTCGACTGAAGACAGTTTTTTTTCTGATTAATTCTTAGATATTTTACTAAGATCGCTTAGTGCATCAATAATTTTTGACGTGAATGTGAATTTATAGAGAAAATTATTAACACAGCCGCGTGTACGAATAAGTAAATTGCATGAATATGAATTTATAATCAGATAAGACAAGCTATAATTTGAAATCAAAGATTACAGTTTTTTTCCGGTTCATACAACTATATAAGGTCTGTTACATTTGCAATTGGCGAAGTTTTAATGAGAATTTTCCACCAATAACTCTTCTTTTGATATAAGTTTAAAAATAGAAGCATGCCTGTATGTATGTGTATGCATGTATGTATATTCGTATTTGGCTTCCTCTTTTTAACTTTAGAATAAATTTTAACCGGTCCCTAGTTGGTAGCAACCTTTTGAAGGGACGAATCTGATTCTAGCCATCATCCTCTAAACCTTCAGAAAGCCTTGCAGATGTTTATAATCCCAGATATCGTGATTATTTGTTGCATATGAATTAAGGATTTGTATTTTCTCCCTAACAACCAAAGTTTAGCCATACTTTAGCCCAGACGGTTTGGCATGTATCCTGCCTCTCCAATAATTGCATCCTGATGCTCTTTGATCAAGAATTCTATTCCTATCTCCGAGTACTTCTTCTTACGTGGCTTGTGTACACCGAGAAATCTTAGTATGGGCACCAGCTCCTCATTTTCATTGCATTAACTGAATACATCTATGCTTCTGTTTTGATCCACTTTGTCGAAAATCCTACCATTCACCGCATACGTATTCAGGTTCAAGATTAGTTGTAGGCAGCTTTCTATTTGGGCCAGTATCACTTGCTCTACCCGCAAGGTTTTCATACTTATTCATTTGTATGTGAGCATTTTTATTCTGCCTATTCTTCCAAATCTGACACTGGTTCATTCGCATCCAGATTTCTGTGAAACTTTCTTCTGAGAGCTCCATTTCCATGGACATTTTAGTAGAGTCTTCGAGGGATTTCCTCTTCGTGGTAATACGTTTATTATAACTGATAAGTTAACTGGCTCCCATAGATTCGCATAAATGTAACGGTATCTTATAAATTTTAAATGCTGGGTTTTAAAAACACGGTTGATAAGACACCAAGATTATTACCAGTAAGAATGAAGAATATTTAAATAAATTGAGACTCACATCGTCAGCCTGCGGAAAATGCTATTCTCTTATTCTATTTATATGCTAAGAATGAGTCTTGAAATTTAAGAAGACTTCAGGATAATCAAGATAACATCCTAGATAATTAAAATGGCATGTAGTAACTTGGCAATAATAATAATAATAATAAATGGTTTCTAATTTTGGTAAATAGTTATGTTCTCCAGCCGGTTTCTACGAGGCAAAGTCGGACATCCAATATGCTAGAAAGAGGTCATCAATGACCCAACCACAAAGAAAAATAATGTTCTCTGTGGTCATCCCTTATACACGTGCAATACAATTTTTTCTGAATTTTCAGATTTTTTTATATGCTAGGCCACTTGGTTTTAAATTAAATTAATATCCAATTTATCACCCTCACTATCTGACTATATATATATATATATATATATATATATATATATATATATATATATATATATATATATATCTATATAGGTTTGTGTTTGTGTGTGTGTGTGTGTATATAAAGACACCAGCTGCAAGTGATTATCTGCAATCGATATATTCATCATTGTGTAGAATATATATTCTTTTCTGTTCTAGGCACAACGCCCGATATTTTAGGGGAGGGAGCGAGTCCATTAGATCGACCCCAGTACGCAACTGGTACTTAATTTATCGACTCCGAAAGGATGAAAAGCAAAGTTGACCTCAGCGGAATTTGAACTCAGAACGTAAAGACGTGTGGAATATGTAATCATTATACTGTTGTTTCTCGTATTTTCTTGAATAATTACTGGATAAACGGTAACAAATACATGTCAATGACTTTTGAGATGTTTATGTTTTTATTAGAACTCACACCATTATATTCTTTATCTTGACCGCTAGAGATAGCAGCGACTCATCCCCCCTCTCGCCTGCGATATATAGAAAAACAGTGCCAGAACAGGCGCCGGTGTCGAGGTTAGCCAATGAGCTTGTTAAAAAAGATATATTAGCCACAGATGCAAAATGCGAGCTTGTTTATATCATTAGCGGGGGGATAAATCTCCGCCATCTCCAGCACAGAAACTACAAGATATTTGGGTTTACAGCTGTATCATAAATGAAAAACATAATCGCCGACGCCGACGCTAAAATGATAAAAAAGTTCGCGTGACATGGATTGAGATTGTTATCAAAATTTCTCTGCTTGGCCTGTGTTGTCCAACTTGCATTGCAGATAACACTAGGCTGAAGAAAGTTCAGAGGAAATGAAGTGTGTTGTCGTTTGCATTGCAAAAGAAGTTGGAGAAGGTATCGACATGTAGGTCGCCAATAAAGAAAGGCTGCATTTTCGGGCAAAAAATATTTAATTACCTTGCCGATGTGACTGATGTATTGGACCCGTTTTTATCTGTACAATCAGTGAAAGAGGGTGACATTTACGTTCCATTAATTCTCAATTTGCCGCTTCTTTACTGACATCACGAATTTACAAGATATTTGGTGTGCATGCTCATAATAATAAGCTTTTGTAATCTAGAAAAGTCAGAGTTGCTTCCACAGGCATGCACACATTTACTCTCTCTCTCTATATATATATATACATATATATATACATATATATACATACATATATATATACATATATATATATATATCAGGGACGTGCCGCCTGGGTAGGCAAGGTAGGCAGTACCTACCTTGAATAAAATAGATCGATAGCAGCATTTTTTTTTATGGCAGAATATGCACTCAATTCAATAAAGTTATGACGGATATTCTGATTACAATGCATAACCTGCAAAAGATTTTTTTTTTTGTAGATTAGTTGGGCATAATTCGCCCCTGCCTTTTAATCTCAGTAGTTAAGCTACGTATAATATTGCTGTAGTACACGTGCTGCGTGCATTCCTACAACAACGTTTTCTTTATGTGCTATAAAGGCAGAAGTAAATCTGTCTTCAGCTCAGTCGTACACCTGTGGTTTGCTTATCTTTTGTGTGTTTTACTACATAAAGATCACCAACTGCCTACCCTGAGTAATTACTGACGGCACACGTGTCTGATATATATATATATACACACACACACACACACACACACACACACACATATATATACGAAGCTTGCTGGAAAGTTCTTGGCTTTGGGTTAATAAAAATACGGAAGGATCAGTTAATTCTGATTTTATTCAACACATTCCACTCTCAGATTCACACAATTATTGCAGAAGTCCTTCGGTTTTCTTGAACCTTGTTGAAGGACTCGGAAGGTTGGGCCTCCAACCAAGCTTTTAAAACTTTTAAATCCAGGATACCCTGGAAGCCAGTAGCTTTTCAGCATCCCTTCGAACGTACATACATGCTTACATATATTGCCTATCTTCAATACCTTCTATTGTCGTTTCTTTATATTCACAGGTGCGTGATGAAAACTATCATTGCTTTCTGTTTCTGCTTTTGCGTACTCATTTCATACGCCTTGTCGTATAACGAAGGTAAGTACACACAACTCCCTACTACTTTTTTATGTGTATGTGTGCGTGAAAGAGAAAAAGAGAGAGAGAGAAAGCGCTAATCAGAGGAAGGAAGGTATTGCATTGCTTCTTTTCAGATTGCCGGATGGGGCTCTATATTCATGTCTTCAGTTTGAACCCCTCTGGGTTTTTGATATATGGAAAGAAAAGTATGTATAATTAAGGCAAATATTAAATTGCCATGGAGTTGTCTTAAATAATAGTAATAATAATGTTAATAATAATTCTTTCTACTGGAAGCACAAGGCTTCAAATATGGGGAAAGGATTAAGTCGAATTCCATCGACCTCAGTGCGTTACTGGTACTTATTTAATCGACCCTGAAAGGATGAAAGGCAAAGTCGACCTCGGCGGAATTTGAATTCAGAATGTAAAAACGGACGAAATAGCGCAATGCATTTCACCTGGCGCGCTAACGATTTTGCCACCTCGACGCCTTAACAACAACAATAAAAATTATAATAATAATAATAATGAGTTATAGAGGAAATAGGCATAAAACCTAGTTTAATGCAATTGCAGAGAGCATTATTACTAGAGAAACTGTGGGCGTTACGCGATATATTAAGAAATGCTAGAGACGTTGCGATTACTTAAAATAAACTCAAATAAATTCGACGTTTATAGAATGCAAGGATATAATCTTAAAAGTTATGTTTTAAGAAATGCAGCACGTAATGAAGACAATACGCCTACACATACGCAAGAAGCTACTACCAAGGCTGTTTCGAACCGTTATCATTACGCCCGTACTGGAGTCTTGTGCGCCTGAAGACGACTATGAGCCTTTCACAGATATTTGGTAATACCTGTTTTAAGGTGCTTTTGACTATTGGTGTGAGCTTCAGAAATAAGGTGGATGAGGAATTTTTTCCCAACCAAGCTCTTCGATCTTGTGTGATGTGATCTTTGCAGTGTGGGGCCGCGCATTGTCCTGATGAAACATCACTCCTTTTCGATTCACTAAAGCGGATAATTTTTTCTTCAAAGCTTGGTTCAAACGCTCTAATTGCTGACAGTAGACTTGAACATTGATTGTTGCATTAGGTGGTAACAATTCAAAGTGAATTACTCCTTTGCAGTCCCACCAGATAGAGAGAAGAACCTTTTTCCTATGAAGTTCCCTTCTTGGTTGTGGTTGAGCTTTTCCGTTTTACCAAGCCACTGTTTACGATGTTTAACATTTCAATAGAAGATCCATTTTTCATCCTAAGTTCAAATTCCGCAGAGGTCGACTTTGCCTGTCATTCCTTTCGAGATCGATCAAATAAGCACCAGTTGAGCAATGGAGTCTTGATGTAATCGATTAGCCTCTTCATGAGAAATTACTGGACTTGTTACAAAATTTGAAACCAATACCTGATACAAAAATATTGTGGATAAGATTCCAAAGTTTGAAAATCTCGGGGAGAAATATTAGTTGAAGTTATTAGTGTGGAACCTGAGAGGGAAAGGGGTGAGAAAAGTAGAGCCGGATGTGTCGGGTTAACATGAGTGAAGTTGAGTGTTGTGTTAACTTGAGAGAAGATGCTTCGCGACTAACGACTGTAGAAGAGCATGTCATTGCAGGAACTGAAGATTATGCATAGAGAGAGGGGGAAGAGAGAGAGAGAGAGAGGATGCAGCACATCTGTGGGGTCTATGGGTCAGAAGTTTTTATAGTGTGGTGGTGAGTATGTTTATAGGAATGACACATATTTAATAGATGTATTCTCTATTGAGATTATCGTAAGGCGGTGAGCTGGCAGAATCGTTAGCAAGCCGGGCAAAATCATAGCGGCATTTCGCCCGTCGTTACGTTCTGAGTTCAAATTCCGTCGAGGTCGACTTTGCCTTTCATCCTTTCGGTGTCTATAAATTAAGTACCAGTTGCGTACTGGGTCGATCTAATCGACTGGCCACCTCCCTCCAAAATCTCAGGCCCTGTGCATATAGTAGAAAGGATTATTATTATTATTATCATTATTATTATTATTATTGGGATCGATGTAATCAACTTATCTCCTCTGAAAAAATTTCTGGCCTTGTGCCAAATTTGGAAACCAATACTGGGATTGCTGATCCTGCAACCGTCATGAAATTCATTCTATCCAACAGACATTAGTGGAATTAAATCAATAAACCAAGAGATCGATATTAGAAGATATATTGAAATCAACAACTACATCAGTCCCTGTTGATTTGTTGTACTATAATCATCAGAATCTTTTCAGTGTAGCATTAATATTTTTCTAACTTTCGGACAAGATTTAATGGCGGAAATTTAATTGTCGAATAACGAATAATAATTCTCGAGTGACTGAACAGAGCTGATTAAGCCAGATTGAATAAGCTTCTAAAGTGTTACGGTCTTAACCTAAAGTATATAATTTACTTCGACTATGTAATTGATATCTATTACTCTGTCACTTGCAATGCTTTCTAGAGCCCTTTCATTAATTTGCAACGAACCTAGGACTAAATCCTGGTTCCCTCTCTCCTTCTCTACCCATCTCTGTTTTTCATACTGCATTACTGCGTATTTAGCCAATTAGTTCGGTGTTTGAATGCTTTCTAATTCTGAGGGTGACACTGAAACGGAAAAAAAATCATTTATTTCTGTTGTTGCTGCAACTACTTCTACTCTTGCAACCGCACCGGTGGCAGACGCTGCTACTATTAATACGGCTGCCCCTATTACTCTATTTCAACTGAAATTACTACTACTGCTGCTGCTGCTGCTACTTCTACTATTGCTGCTGCCAATGATGATGATGGTGACGAGGATGTCGATTACGGCTGCTATTTAGTTCGTATGGTACAACTTGGTATTGGTCTTGTAGTTTAGCTCCAATTCAACACCGTCTAAGCATTTTTCCCGTTAAAATTTTATATCACAGAGTAATTTTCAAAGAAGCCAACAGTGGGCATAGGTCAACCTGATGGTTAAAGAGAGGAAGTCTGAACCAATGTACCAATGTTGTGAATATCGTTACTACTGAAACAACACAACGCATATTTAGTCCTCATTCATATCCTGAATTGCGTCAAATTCCATTAACATTATTTTCATCAAAATTTCTAGAGATACTTGAATATATAGCATATATTCAGATAGATTAAGTGCGACAGGGTTAGCCTTTTGAATTTCAGAAAGAGCCCGTAAATTATTGTAGTTAATGTAAGTGGTTAAATATTTCTGAGAGGCATGTGATCCATTCTTCATGTAAGCCTCTCAAAGAGTCAGCATAATACGGTGTATGATAAAGCTAACACTTTGAATTTGAGGCAGATTCCATTTAGTTCCCGAGCAGTTTCCGAATTTCAACTTCACTCATTAGGTTTGAATCAGCCCTAGGTTATGGCAGAAGATATTTGTCTAAGATCTAACGCATTATGATCGAACGTAGAACGTTACGATTCCAAAGCAAGTTTCTTAATCATTTAGACAGTCCCAGAGGCGTAGCAAGGTCAAAGAAACGAGAAGCGGGAGGCCGTTTCTCATGACGCATATACGACGAGTCACAAAATTTCCTGTTGCTAATTAAGTGACATATACACACAGATCTTTGCTAGCCAGCAATAAGAAACTTAGCTACAGCACTGAACATTTCTGCGCTCATTCGACTACCGAAGCCAAAGTAAATTATTATGTTATTCTCGTTCTTCTGCAAATAAATTACAGATGTTTTCGTTTGTTCGCATCATTTTGAGTGTAAAATACTCGAAGGATTATGTTGTAAGGGAAATATTTACATATTCACTTAGAACAAGGACATTCATCTTTCCTACGTGTTGGCGCTATTAAGAATTGTAATCATAGTTTCCATTATCTCACTGATAAATCTCTGCCTGCGAGAGAGTGAGAGAGAAAGAGAGCGAAAGAGAGTGAGAGAGAAAGAGTGAGAGAGAGAAAGAGTGAGAGAGAAAGATAGGGAGAGAGAAAGAGAGGGAGAGAGAAAGAGAGGGAGAGAGAAAGAGAGGGAGAGAGAAAGAGAGGGAGAGAGAAAGAGAGGGAGAGAGAAAGAGAGGGAGAGAGAAAGAGAGGGAGAGAGAAAGAGAGGGAGATGAGGGAAATACAATAAAAATTAGAAAATGTCAGAAATCACAATATATATTGATCTTGGCTCTATCACTCGTTTGTATAATAAAAGAAAATAGAAATAAAAGGGGCCAATATGGTGAAGGTTCTACAGAGTTGATCGACTTGCTGGAAATAGCAGTGAAATCTTCCTTAATATCACACCGAACCACTTAATTTGTATCCCTTGTGATACCTAGATCATGTTTCCCAGCCGTCCGCATATCATACATGAAACACATTCCCATTTATTCGTGAACAAGCAGAATAACTTGAGACTGTTCCGGGTTCAGTCCTACAGCGTGGCAGCTCGGGTCAAGGGAATCCTTGAAAATGGATTTGGTATAGAAACAGAAAGAAGCCAGTCGGATATGTGTGTGTCAGTGTCCATGTGTGTGTGTGTCCATGTGTGTGTGTGTCCATGTGTGTGTGTTTTGTGTTTGCTCCCAACACACACACCACCTTACAACCGGTGTTATTGTTTACATCCCAGTAACTTAGTGGTTTGGCAAAAGAGATCGATCTAATAAGTACCTGCCAGACCTTAAAAAAGCATTGTGCCGATTCGCTCGACTAAAATTCATGATGCGGTGCCCCAGTATGGCTGCAGTCTGGTGACTGAAACAAGTGGAAGATTAAAGATATTAGCCAGGATGTATGAAACAAAGACAAACTGAAAGTATGAGAACAATAGTAGACGTTTAGGACAAGCTTATAAGAAAGCATTGGACAAGGAAAGGGTTGAGGAAAAAGAAAACAATCTGACCATAAGAAAATGCATTTCTTGATGGACTATGTTTGAAGAAAATACAAAATGAGATTTATCGTAACTAGACTGTCCTTTGATTATAGAATTATTCTATTAAAAAAGACTGGTGCTTAACGAAAACTAAAAACACCACCAATAAAAACAACGAAACTATAACGACAAAACAAACGTGGGGCTTACAACAAACCAACGCTTAAAAATAAACGAAAAAATGGCTGAAATTAAAATTACATTTTTCATTCTTTTATTATGATTTGTGTATTTATTAATTCAGCAAATGAAATATGGAAAAAAAACAAAAAAAAACAAAATAAAATTATTCATTATATTTATGTCAGAATAGCAAGTAGTGTAGTATAATGCCGTTTGTAGACAAGCCATTACCGGTTTATCTTAGAGCAAAACTCTAAGTTCGTGTTAAGAATTTTAGATACTACACGATTATCTTTTATCACTATTTCACCTTGAAGATAATCTCTCAATGAATTCCGTCGTGAAAGACGGCATTAAAGGATTATGAAGAAGGATTAAATACGACTATATTTGTAATTAACATGCTTATTACATTTTCTTTTTTTCCTTTCCTTTCATTGGATGCAGTCATCAGATCCAAGACAAGACTGCTTTGCAGTTGCTATGATTGATGCTGTTGTTATTGTTGCTTGTTGTTGCAGTTGTCGTCTTCTTCGTTTTGCTGTTGCTCAGCTTTGAGGACATTTCCGATCGAATATATTGATAAAAGGCGATTCCAAGCTTTTATTTAGTTGTAGTAATAATGGTTGTCTCTCGAACTCCGAGAAAGGCAGTTCTGAAATGTCTTACTGAACAACCTGCACGGATGATGTGTTTCTAGCGATCAAAGGTTTATGTTGTACATTAGTCCATTCCTTCTATGATATATACGTTGCCAGAAATATGGCACAGTGTGTCACTAGCAAGATGTGGGCATGATCGCAGAGCAACGTAAGATGGGGTGTTTTTGTACAAGAACACAATGCTAAGGAAGAAATTATAAGAAAAATTTATTTTCCTTAAAGGAACAAATATTCAAAAATAAAGATCATTGTCGAATGATTGAGATAAATTTTTGCGTTTCAATAATTTTTCTATGTTTTTACTCATTCTATAATTTGATGAACATGTAGCACTATGTAAGGCGACTCAAGAAATCTCTAGTGAAACTTTTTATTGATGTACCCGAAGAGACCCAGAACGGGTCGAAACATGTCTTGCACCAACAAAGTCTATTACATATTCCATCTCCTATTTCATTAATACTATATATATATATATATGTATATATATTCATTTAAAATGCAGAGATGCCTATAATAGGACATCTACTCGCTAGAAATAGCAGCAAAAGACTATATACCACAAAAATTAGGGATAATTTCGAAAGGAAATGAAAAATAAAAACTTTTACCAATCTATATTCTGTACCATGGTTTCAACTCGTGCTTCATATGTTGTCTGGTCATTTCTGCTGACGATAGTCCGACCTTGTAAGATATATAATCTTTATCTTACTAAAATTGGCTTGAAACCATGGTACAGAATATAGATTGGTAAAAGTTTTTATTTTTCATTTCCTTTCGAAATTATCCCTAATTTTTGTGGTATCTAGTCTTTTGCTGCTATTTCTAGCGAGTAGATGTCCTATTATAGGCATCTCTGCATTTTAAATGAATAATACACAGTCTATTGACTGTTTTTTTACTCTCGCTAGACCACTGGTGGTAAATAAAATTTCTAAAATTTTTTTGCTACCCTATAATTTATTAATAATGATAATTAATTTATATGTATATATATATATATATATATATATTTAGCAGAAGTAATAGTAACTCTTACTAATGCACTTATCAACACTCGAAACTCTCGGACCTCGAGTCACTCTGTTACTTCTGCTAAATATTAATAAAAACATACATATACTCATATTTTGAATTTTATTTTTCCTGAAGTACTTCGTTTTTTTTTGTTTTTGTTTTTCTTTTGCCATCTCGTTCTCCTATTTCTGTTCTGCACTCGACTAACGTTTCGTTCTGAAACGTATGTACCTTTAGGTCTCCACCAGCTTATTGGTCTCGCAGTGCCCAAGCGAAATAAATATATCTGTGATTATATATAAAGTAAATTTGGATTTAGTAAAATCTTGGCGCATCGTTTACGCAGAATTTCAATACGAATACGCGGTTAGCTACACATTAAGTCTGATATTTAATGTTGTGATTCCATAATATATAATTCATAGATGCGGGGAAAACCAAATAAATATCACTGACAGAATGAGTTGGTGTCTGTTTTTATAGAGGAAAATAGATGACAACCTAATCCGTAATATCAGTTTCAATCGTTTCACAAGCATTCGTATTCTGACTACGTTGTATATGAATATTTATGCGTGGGAAATAACACAAGATTTGTATAAATTATGTATTGTTCAAATGGTGAGAAATGTCAACCACTTATTATAGTCGGTTATAATACATTGTATGCGAAAAACAACTTTCCGCTGTTTATATATCCTCAAGAACAACAACAAAAAATAATATTCCTAGTATTATTATTATCATTATTATTATTATTATTATTGCTGCTGCTATGTTTCCTGCGGAATACATCGGACGTGTTTTCGAACGCTTCAAGAAAGATTAGTGTAAAACATTTGTTTACACCAGTTTGGTAACGCCTTTTCGTTTTACATTTCGCTCCAAGTTGTTAAAAGAGATACCAGGAATCTGCTTGTCGTTTTCTGTGTTTTTTTTTTTTCCCCCTTGCGAGGATATATTGGGCCCACTAATTAGGTTCGGTGGGTGTTTAATCATACACAGTTCAACAAGATGGCGGAGCGCATCTTGAAAGAGTTAAGAGAAACGTGCCCCTTCTAGAAGTCTAGTGACTGCTGAAGATTTCCCCCCACCTTTCCTCAGTTACTGAAAACAATACAAGAGAGGGGGAGCAAAAAAGGGAGGGAGAAAAGTAGAAAGTTGACCTGGCAGCAGCAGCAGCAGTGGTAACATCGACAACAGCAGAGGGAGCAGGGACAACAACAGCGGCAGTAGTAGTGGTGGTTGTTGTTGTTGTTGTTGGCACTCCGTCGCTTACGACGACGAGGGTTCCAGTTGATCCGATCAACGGAACAGCCTGCTCGTGAAATTAACGTGCAAGCGGCTGAGCACTCCACAGACACGTGTACCCTTAACGTAGTTCTTGGGGATATTCAGCGTGACACAGTGTGACAAGGGTGACCCCTTTGAAACACAGGCACAACAGAAACAGGAAGTAAGAGTGAGAGAACGTTGTGGTGGAAGAGTACAGCAGGGTTCGTCACCATCCCCTGCCGGAGCCTCGTGGAGCTTTAGGTGTTTTCGGTCAATAAACACTCACAACGCCCGGTGTGGCAATCGAAACCGCGATCCTATGACCGCGAGTCTGCTGCCCTAACCACTGGGCCATTGTGCCTCCACAGTAGTAGTGGTACAACAACGCGAGAAAGAGCAACAGGAGCAGCAGCAGCAGCGGTGGAGATGACAGTAGTAGTAGTAGAGATAGCGTTTTCGTTAATAATGCAACGGATTTTAGCGGCAAAATAATCCTACAATTGAAGGCGGAGTGGAAGAAAATAGCTGTGACGCTAGCAGTGAGAGTAGCAACGGTGTAAGTGGCCACAACACCCTCATCACCACCAACATCCCCAGCAGGAGTAGTAACAACAACAACAGCAACGACGACGACAACAAAAACAAAAGGTTTGCTGATGAAACAAACAGAAAGAGAGAAATTTTTGCCATCGCAGTCGATGCTAAAACACAGGAACAGTCAAAAGCGAAAGACATCATTAAATTTGAGTGGGGTAAGGCTGCAATTCTCGTACCTCCCGAAAAAAAAACAGAGGCAAAAGATAAGACAGTATGCTACAGATGCGTTTCACGCAAAAGATAAGGCCCTCAGAGGAATGTTAATAGATGTGGCCTGTGGCCCATATACAGAGAGGGAGACAGTTTGCCAGCAATAGGTTTACTGGCATTTCGTCAGTCGTTGTGCTCTGAGTTCGAATTCCACTGCGATCGACTTTGCCTTCATTCTTTCAGAGACGTTAAAATAAGTAACAGTTGAACACTGGGTTCAATCTCATCGACTTACACCCTCCCCCGATAATGCTGGCCTTGTTCCAAATTTTGAAACCATTATTATTATTATTATTATTATTATTGAGTGAGAGAGCAGTGCATACCAACAAAGTGACACTTGGGTAAAATATACAAGGCCCAGTATACCCATCATGACTACCCGCCTGACAAGGGTACACCAGGCACATGCATCACAACCGTATGTGCCTGAAAGGGTGATCTCATATCAAGATGAACAGCGCATGACGTTGTAGGTGGGTCCCAATTAGAATTTTCTTCAGGTTGAGTAGCCCATCCTGCTCAATGGTTCCCTGAATGATGTTTGTTGAAAGATGAACAAATCACCCATGTTTCCAAAGGTGAATTATTCAAACCCCAAAGAATTCCTCTCAAGACATGGCTATGATGCTCCCCCACTACTTCTGCTCATGATCAGAGATGCACATATCGTCAGCCACTAATGGACATACTCAACTAGTTAAGGTCAAACAATTGCCAAGCAAATCTGTAGTATGGAGCAGAATATTTGCTGTGGCCCATCTTTTTATACCAAAACAAAATTTTGTACATGATAACACTTCCAATCAATTCAGATCAGAAGCAATGAGAGCCACTGCTTGGTATGCATCAGGGTATCCATATAGAGCTACAGCCTGGTACTGCACCTGGGCATTATTATTATTATTATTATATATTGCACATCACTCCCATGAGATTGTTGTTTTCCATATTGCTACATATTAGACAAATTATATATTAGACATTTGTTATTGTTACAGGGATAAAGTGACGGGGACCTTAGGGAGTTGGTTAGATTTTCTCCATCTGTAGCCCTAAGGGCAAATTGGATCTGATTTAGTAAACTCGCCCCTCAGATTTTGTTTCAAAAAGAAAGATGGTGGACGAGGATTATTCATCCGCTGTAAAGAACAGCCAGTTCTCCGCAGATCAGAACAGCCAAATTGTAAAAGTCAGAGACTGCAGTAGCAGTGACAATAACAAGTGCAACAGCACTACACTACTACTAGAAGTAGTAGTAGTAGTAGTAGTAGAAGAAGAAGTAGTAGTAGTAGAAGAAGAAGTAGTAGTAGTAGTAGAGATCGGAAAGAGCTCATTTAATTGCCAACTATTTGTAGTGTGATGAAGAATGAATCTTCAATATTGGCGACTCCAAAAGACGAAGATTTTCGACGCCGTCGCAGTCAAAACCATGCTGAAGAGAGCCATGTTCGGAAAGAAAACAATTTGCAGACATAAGATATATATATTTACTTGATTTCCATTCCGTCACTCTATATTTATCTCCATTTCTCAGTTTTACATTTTGTTTATTACAATTTATATCTCTTTCCTTCTCCCTTTCTCTCCCCATCTTTTAGCTTCCTGTTTTTTTTTTCTTCTTTTCTTTCACTCTCTACCTATTTCCAATATTTTAAAGTCTTCTATTTGCTTTGTTTTAAAACCTAATTAGGGTAACCTTAATACCACATTGACAAAAGAAGACGCTGCTCAGATATATTTCTTCCAAACAGAGGATCTAATTGAATTACAGAACTTAATTCGCAATGGGTAATATAGTCGTGTATTGAATATTAATGAGTGATTGAGCACACAACGACAACAACAACAATAATAATAATAGTAGTAGTAGTCGCAGCTCTCTGTGCCTAGGGTATGCGCTGTGGTTTGTTGTGGTTCTCTGTACTGAAAGTGTTTTACGTAGGATGTGCGCAGTGCCTAGTGGTGCTATTTTCTCTATTTTATATATACTTGTAAGTCCTGGTGATTTTGTTATTTATTTGTCTGAATGTTTTCTTTTTATCAAACCTAATGCGCCAACTATAATAGGAATTGTTTCTGTTTTTAGGCTCCACATTCGAGTTACCTCTATTTCCAGATGTTTGTATTTTAAAGTTTAGAAAGCATTTTTTCTTGGTTATCTCGGACAAATAATAAAAATAATAATAATAATAATGCTGACGATATGTGCATCTCTGATCACGAGCAGAAGTAGTGGGGGAGCAGTGTAAAAGATGGGCTACAGCAAATATTCTGCTCAATACCACAGATTTGCTTGTCAGTTGTTTGACCTTAACCAGTTGAGCATGTCTCTTGGTGGCTGACGATATGTGCATCTCTGATCACGAGCAGAAGTAGTAGGGGAACACGTTTTGTCTTGGTATAAAAAGATGTGTAGGGATTAACGGTTCAGCATGATAAAATGTTAACGATGCATAAATACGTACACAACCATACACACAGGCACCAATACACGCACATTAGCAAACATACACACATACATGTGGGGGGGGGGGGGGGGGTGAATGTATGTAACAATTAATATATATATATATATATATAAATTTAGTAAATGGAGTAAAACGCATATGTTAAATGAATTCTTTTATTTCCAACATGTTTCGAAGATTACAAATTATACTTTCCATAGGAATATGTATTTCTCTCCAGGGAAATACATAGAAACCAGCTTAACCTTAAGACATTTTATATATATATATTTGTGGCCAATAATTAACGACTTAGCATTCTAGTTTACATTTTGGTCCGGAGAAGCGAGTGTCTGTATCTCACGCTTTCGCAGTCCCTTTGTGTTCTTAGCTGAGAAAACTCAAATCCGTTATCGCGCCTAACATCACCACGTGACTGCGTTGTGTTGCAAGAGCCCAGGCCAGATGCTTAATTTGATGATATACTTAGTCATTTCCGCCCTCAGGTACTCATACACTACATACAAACCATACCTCTGGAGGCGCAATGGCTCAGTGGTTAGGGCAGCGGACTCGCGGTTTCGATTCCCAGACCGGGCGTTGTGAGCGAAAACACCTTAAGCTCCACGAGGCTCCGGCAGGGGGTGGTGGCGAACCTTGTTGTATTCTTTAATCACAACTTTCTCTCACTCTTTCTTCCTGCTTCTGTTGTGCCTGTAATTCAAAGGGTCAGCCTTGTCACACTCTATGTTACGCTGAATATCCCCGAAAACTACGTTAAGGGTACACGTGTCTGTGGAGTGCTCAGCCACTTGCACGTTAATTTCATGAGCAGGCTGTTCCGTTGATCGGATCAACTGGAACCCTCGACGTCGTAAGCGACGGAGTGCCAACAAACCATACCCATTGGTTTCTCCGTTTCTGACTGAACGGGTGAAAAATCGTCTGGCGTGGGATGGAGCTTGATATTGCAAGCAAGCATCGTGACTGATCGCCAGATTTGACTGACTCGGAACCAAGTTTCAACATTTAATTTGTTGCATTGTTGTATATAATTAGATATACATTCATATAAACGTCGCCATTATTATCCGGGTAGATATTTTGATATGTCTTGGTCACGAAAGCCAAGCATATTAGCTTTGAATTCATTAGGTTATGGAGTGTTCAATCTAGTTCAGCAAACTGATAACAGTGGGAGAGAAAGTGTATGTATGTGTGTGCGTGCTTGCATGTGTATATGTGTATGTAGTGATAGCGGAGTTGATTCGAGAAAACTACATTCAGCAACGTGACATCTCATATCACATTAATGCCATCAATCAAAGCTACTCCAAGCTATACACCACGTCTGCTTGTATTTTACATGTTCATATTATTTCTCTGAATATAAACAATATTTATAGAAAAACTAAAAGTGGAAATAAAATGAAAAATAACAAAAAAGCAAAAAGAAAATTCAGATAAATTGTTTAATGCGAGACATTCGATAATATTCCATTAGGTCTCAGTCTTCAATCAACGTAGCAAATTATTAGTCTTTCAGCATAATTCACCTTATATAACCGTAAACCTTCATGAAAATTATTACTATTAACGTTAACATAATTGTTGTTGTCGCTATCACAATTTCATTATTAGTTGTAGCAGCCAAGTCGGCGAACTTGCAGAATCCTTAACACGTAGGAAATAAAAACAGCTTAATGGCATTTCTGAGTTCAACTTTCAATATGAGCGACTCTTTCTTACATCATTTTGAGGTCGATGAATTAAAGTACCAGTTGAGTACTGGGGTCACTGTAAACCACTAGCCCGCTCCCACCAAAATTCAAGCCTTGTGCCTATAGTAGAAATTATTATTATTTGTTGTATTTCTTCAAATGTTTTGTGAAAAGGCCTTGTGCAAATTCGCAAGGGGACTTGGCATTGGCGCTGAATTAGATGAAGAATCTGAAACCCCTGTCACCAAACGATCAAAACGGATCAAGCCGATTGCAAAAAAGAACGGACAGAAACTAATTGAGGAGCGGTGGAACCAAAAGCCCCTGCACGGACAGTATATTCTTCAAAGTCGAAATGCTGATGTAGATCGAGTAGCAACCCATCAGTGACTGACAAGTTCAGGATTGAAAGCAGAGAATGAAGGTTTTAAATTGGCGGCACAAGATTAAAACTTGCTTACCAAAAACTATAAGGCTAACGTTCTTCAAACCGGTTCTAACCTTAAATGTATATTCTGCGTCACATTCGACGAAACAAGAGACCATTTCGTTTCGGGATGTCTTATACTGACACCAAACGAAAACAAAAATAGCCACGACAAGGTAGAACAGTATTTACAAAGGAAAATATTTAAGCACAACAAAGTCAGCATTTCTGCTTACGGGTAATGAACAGTATCCTGAGCCAATCATTGAAGGTAAAAATGTCACTATCCACTGGGATTTTCCAGTCAACACGGACAGAACGATCCAGGCTAATTGACGAGACATCATTATTAAAGACAGGGAAGGAAATACTTCTAGACTAATAGATGTAAGTTTTCCCACTGATAAACCATATCTGTAAATTGATAAGAACATGGAAATTGAAATTTAAAGAATGTGGCATCTTAAAGCAAGAACTGTTCCTGTTATTATAGGTGCTGTAGGTATGATAAAAATGGGATGTCAGAAACATCTATACAATATCCCAGGAGAACCATGTCTCAGAGAAATCCAAAAGATTGTGCTGACAAGCATTGCCCCAAAGGGTTTATACACACAAATATATGCATGCACACACACACACACACACACACACACACACACACACACACACACACACACACACACACACAACCAGCGCGCTAACGACTCAGCCAGCTCGCTACCTTAACAACAGCAACAACAACAATAATAGTAATATAATGGCTTCAAATGTTGGCACAAGATCAGCAATTTTGGTGGACGTGTGGAGTCGATTACATCGACCTCAGTGTTCAACTGGTACTTTTTCTAATCGACCCCGAAAGGATGAAAGGCAAAGTCGACCTTAACAGTATTTGAATTAAAAAATTAAAATTGGACAAAATGCCACTAAGAATTTTTCCCAATGTGATTATAACAACAATAACAACAATGATAATAATAATGATAACAATTAATTGGCTTCAAGGGATGCAAAAGCATTTCGGTCAACCCAAAGAGAAGGCCTGTGGGCATTTATTTAAACACGTGTAAACAATAAAAAGACGTAATCAGTCTCCTTCATTTTCTTTCCAAGCATTCTACAGATATATTTACAACCTTCTCTGGTTATTGAAGTATTCCTGGAGTGTACATTCATATATTGCTATACATACTTTGGTAAATCGAAAACTAATCGCATATGTTTTTTTGTTTTTTTTTAATCTATTCCAGATGATCTTATCGCCGATGACTTGTTACAAGGTGACTACGAAGGTTTGGATAAAAGGTAAGAAGTATATTCGTCATGAAATTGTGTAGGGGGAATATAATGTTGTTAATTTTATTGTTTTTTTTTCCCTTGGGAGACAAATATTCAAGGAGGTTTATCATTAAAATTTGCTGGCGGCCAACTATAAAGGCGTTGTTGGTGGATTCAACGATGGTGTATCGAAATTTTGAACGGATCTACTTGAAAACCTATTAAATCTTCATCCAATAAGACGGGTTTTATTTAGAAACCAGGCATTTGATAACGCACCTGTTGAATGTGTGTCATTATATGTGTGTGTGTGTGTGTGTGTGTGTGTGTGTGTGTGTGTGTGTGTGTGTGTGTGTGTGTGTGTGTGTGTGTGTGTGTGTGTGTGTGATGACAGACTATAGTAGAAGACATTTGTCCAAGGTGCCACACGGTGGAACTGGACCCAGAACCATGTGGTTGAGAAGCAATCTTCTTACCACACAGCCGCGCCTGTACACACACACATATATATATATACACATCTATATGTATGTAAATGCGTCTATATATGTATATATATGTGTGTGTGTGTCTGTAAGTGTACGTGTGTGTGTGTGCACCTCTACATAAAAACACTGATTAATATACGTACGCACATAAAAATAACTGATAATTCCATTAGAATTATGGTTTTCAACATTATAACTACATAGACATATATGTTCTTGTGTTCTTATCTATTTCTCTCATCTGATTTGATTTGATTTTTTGTTTATACTTTATTTTTTTCACAGGGATTCTTCTGATGTAGATCGTCGTGCTGTTCGTTATGATAAATTGAGCCGATTTTTACGAATCAATAACCGGTAAGCATTTCACATAATTTTTCCCTTAAATAAACGATAAGATATTTAATAGGTTTAAAAAACAGAACGTGCCTCACTATCACCACCACGCTCTTTCCCTTCCTAAACTACTCTTTCTCTTCCTCATCATGTATTATCGACAAGTTTTAATTGTATTAAACACGATGACGGACGTTCCTTATGTAGAGTTCCACCATAAATGCTTTTAAGAACATAAGTAATCAAAAAATCACGCTATATCATCCGTATCTTCATTATGGTTTTTGGAAGTAATTGCCAGGGTTCGTCTTCCCATGCATCATTCACCGGAAAATAACAAAACGGTGTTTAATTCATATGCGATGAGGCCTTGCAAGTGAGTTACTAGAAGCATCAATGTATGCAATCTGGATTTCGTTTCAGTTGAGGCGTTCATATATTCGTTTATCTTTTCGCTTTATTTTCGGTTGCCGAGAAATTTTCTGCTTTTTAAAAAAGGATTTTATCCTTTATTTATATATACTGTTCAGTATCTACGCGTTGAATAAAATTTATCTTTCTACTTGTTCTACAATACATTTCAACGCTCCGAAAACAAACTTGTTTGTTTACATACGACGTAGTGCGTGCGTGCGTGCGTGCGTGTGTGTGTGTGTGTGTAATGGTCGAGGAAAAGTAATAAAGAGAAACCAGAAGAAACTCCCTAACAAAGGCGTTATTAGAATAAAGTCTGAGAAGAAATGGAATCTCTCCTTAACGTTTCAGACACTATTCGTTTTTCAGGGGAAAGTTGGTGGAATGGTGTAAAAGAAAGGTGTAGAGTGCAAGTAGCGGAGAAAGGTGCACAGGTTGGCCACAGTCAGTGGGGAGAGAGAAAGAGAAAGAAGAGTGAGAAGTATTAGTATGAAGGAAAAGAGAAAAAAGACGAAGAAGATAAGTGAACACAAGAGATTGGCCGCAGTGTTACGAGTGAGAAAAAAACTTGAGAGAACAAAATTACATATGAGAAAACAGAAGAAAGAACACAACAGTGCCTAGTGATGTCGTTTGTTCTCGTGTGTGCTTATACATCTTCATATCTGGTTATGCATATAATTATTCCATATTTCACTATATTCTAAGATTTTCAACTCTGGTTATATTCTTTCGATGTTCATATTTGGTGACATTCTTGCCTATTCATCTTTGTATGGTTGTTATTCAGTTTTGATGATAATTCTCAATCGCTGGTTATATTCTTAGATCTTCATCTTTTCTCATATTCTTTGTTATTTAGCTTCGCTTATATTATAGGTGGGTCATCTTTGTTTATTTTCCGAATTCCTTGTCTTTGTCTCAATCCATCAATATTTCATATTTATTTGTGTTCTTGGTTCATCATCTTTGGCTCTGTTATTCATAATATTTTCTTATAGTTTTGGTTCTTCAGATTTGTTTTGACACTTCGTAGTTCATATTTTGCTATATTGTTAGTTTTTCATCGAAGGATAGTTATTCGTATTTGGTTTTGCTTTTCTGCATTTATGTTTTTATTTTATACACAGTTTTACATATTTAGTATTATATTGTTCTTTTATATTTGATAATATCAGCTGTTTGTTTACGATTATCTTCCTCGTTATTTATATTTCTTCTTATTCTTTGTTAGCAATAAATGGTTATATACTTAGCTTTTTTCATCTTCGAATACATTAACAGTACTTCACCTTTGATAATATTGTCATTTCTGAACTTTAATTTTCTTCTATTTTCTTCATCTTTATACATTTTGTTGCAGTCTACTTCAGCCGTCTAGTGTGATCGTCTTCCTCTTTGGGACAACTGTTTATATTTTTATGTCCGTTCCGATATTTGGCTCTCTATTTATGTTTCTTAGTATATTCAGCAATCCTGTTTTGTTTACAGATTTTATCTTGCTTCGCGATACGTTGATGCGTTCGTCATCGGTTATTGAATTCTTCTACCTTTATCAATGTGTGTATTTTATTGCCTCTTTGATATATCTAGATTTAAGCTTCGTTCCCCATTTTTCTTTATCTAGCCGAATTTTATATTTTGATTTCATTCTTAGTGTTCATGTTCTCACATCTTTCTTGAAAATATTGAAGTAACCAGGAGATTATTATTAAAACAAAGTGAATACAGTCCATACCCGACTTCCTGGCACCCGCTCAAAATACTGACTTCAAATTTTAGCACAAGGCGAGCAGTTTTGCGGGAAGGAGGAGGTTGAATGCATTGACCCCAGTGTTCAGCTGATGCTTATTTTATCGACCCTGAAAGATGAGAGGCAAAGTCGACCACGGCGGAATTAGAACCCAGAGCGTAGAGGCGGAGGAAATGCCAAGTATTTTCCCGGCGCACTAACGGTTCTGCCTGTTCGCAGCCCTTGAAATACTGATTTCTCTGAACATGTTAAACTGAACAAAATTTAGTGTTTAATTGAAATATTCCAATCTGGGACTCAATAAAGGCAAAATGGTGGGTTTGTCCTTCTTCCAGTATGCGGAATTATGCATGTATGTAATTAGATGTGAAAAATATTTACTTTTATGTATAGGCACCTTTATCAAGGAACATGGATGGCATTTGATAAAGAGAACAAGCTAATTAAATTAATTACTTTATGAATAATTACTTAACTCTGATGTAAACAACATTGTACATTACTTCACTGATTGAGCTAAACATCACAGTACTAGTACACACACGTACACTCTCTCACACACACACACACATACATATATACATACATATATGACGATGCGGGCAAATGAAAGAACATGGCACTAAACACATTTTATATGAGTTACATGTATTATTTAATAACAATTTCCCTCGATTCCATGCAGTATCATGCGGTTCCTCGTTGCCCATGATGCCACGCAGTGGGACTGTAAAAAAAAATCCATGGTTTCAAAGCAGCTTCTTAACCACACAGCTTTGTCTTGCCTAAAACAATTGTACCTATAAGACATGTGCTGTAACCTGAGACCATTCATTCATGGTATCCAGAGGTTGTTATTCTACGGTAGCTCTCCTAAAATTTTACTTGCCGAATACTTTCTGTAAATTAATAATAATTGAGTTGGTAAGATGTTATTGTCCTGTAAAGATATTTCAATACAAGGTTATTATTAGTTCAAATATGTTTGGGGCATATTTGAACCCGCAAGAAAGCCATTCATTGCATTTTGTCATACAGAACATTTCTTGCAGTATCACGTCTTATCGCTGCCAACCGGTAATTGGTTTGCAATCAAACGCCGGTTAGCGCTACCCGTCATTTTACGATGACAGGAATATCACGAGAGTGCGACAATCTCTCTTATCAACCCCAAGGATATATAAACTGGTAGTAACCTTGTATTCCTTCACATCACCGCTTCGTGCTACCAACCCGTAAATATTGTTATGTTTTTATCCTGTAAAACTGTTTTTTTTTTCTTTTAATATTTTCTTTCTATTTGTTTCGTTTTATTTACAGAGGAAAAAGTAAGTCACACAAGAACAGCTGCTCAAAATGGCAAATGGCGTGCACGACCAGCTCGAAGAGACCAGACGCTCGTTGCTGTTCAGGCCTTGTCTGTAAATGTAACATCTGGGGAGCGAACTGCCGGTGTGATGATACTCTTGGATAGATTTTCATTCGTCAACTTGTTGTCACGTGATAAGAAGTCTGCTGCGGCAAACGATGATACAATATCAGAACAGTTTAGTTTACTTGAAAAGACAAGTCTTCTTCAGTAACGCTCAAACAAACAAAACAAAAAACCCCAAAACATGCATATCAAAATACAATAACAACAATAGTAAAAACTAGTAATATTTCTTTTACTTCTACTAATACAACAACTACTAATGCTACTACATTTATTAATACTAACACGAATTATCAATTCAAACACTCGTCACCAACAACATCAATAAACATAAACAAACATCACATACATGCCGGCAGCATTTTGTGTTATTTTTAATTTCGGATGGAAGTAAAAAATCATTTGTTGAAGAAGAGAAAGCAAGTAGAGGAAGAGGAAGAGGAAGACTGTTAATTGTTTAATTATCCTAATTTAGAATAAAGCAAATTTATGGTTGTTATTAATCCTTCAAATTCTACTAGAGTCATAAATAAAGAATTACATCAATCCATAAAAAAATCTGAGTTTTGTTTTTGGTCGTTGTATCGGTGTTTTGGCGAGGCGTTTGTTTATACTTTACTTTGCAGTTTCACATTTTAAGAAGATTTTGCTGTTGTTTAATTCTCAAGGCTTGGAGACTGGATGACTATGATACATGTCGTTCAAAGAATCCGAACTATTATATTCCGTCTACGATATAATTAAGCATTAAGTTCTTCTATTCTGTTTTAAAGAACGCAGGGTGTCATTCAGAAAATATCCCTTACAAGCTGATTATTGCCGTGTGTTGAATTTGAATGTTTTCAGTCAACGTTCAAATTCCCTTTACCCTTTAGCATTTAAACCGGCCATATCAGGCCAAAATAGTCTATTGTTTCATGCTGAAACTGGCCAGTTCTGGCCTCTCACACCTACCAACTCTTTGGTGTCATTTTAAAGACCAACAATCACATCATGAAAATTTGAAAGCTAAAAGATATTGCATGATTAAGTGAAGACAATGTTAATAAATAAAAAAAAGCTTCACATTTGAGAGAATAATTTGAATGCTAAAGAAATGATTTTATGGTTTCAAACTACAATGATAACATAAAAAACGAAATACAACTTCTTAAACGCATAAATACATAAAGGCATGAAAACCTGTGAAAACAGTCAAACGGCCAGTGCATTCACTTATTTGGTGAGAGTTCAATCATTCTACACATTGAATATCTGGCGGGGGGGCTTCTCCTATATCATCGTCTTATCTGCAAAGTGGTGATCTGGCAGTATTATTAGCACGCTGAGCGAAGGGCTTAACGCCATTTCGTCCGACTTTATATTCAGATATTCAGAGTTCAACTTTTTCTGAGGTCGACTTAACCTTTTATATTTCGTAGACGATAACATTAGTACCAGTTGAACAAAGGGTTCGACTTAATTGACCTACCCCTCCCCCGAATTTGCTTGCCTTGTACCAGAATTTGAAACCAATGTTATGTAATAACTGGTTATTTCGTCAAACTTGTAGTCATATCCATCTCAAAACTAAAACTATAAATCTATGTGTAAACAAAAACAATCATAACTGGAAACAGCAACATGAACACAACAGAAAAACCGAAGGAAAACATCGAGGAAGATAAACAGGCGCAGGTGTGGCCGTGTGATTTAGAAGTTCGCTTCCGAATCATGTGGTTTTGGGGTCAATCCCACTGCCAGCCTACCAACCAAAGAATTGGGAGTGAATTTAGTAAAAGAAAACAAAACGCATGTCTCTTTCACTCACTCACCCTTCTCTCTCTCGGTCTTTTTTCTAGGCATTATAACCTTGAACACTGAACAATATATATTAGCGTCAGAGGCAGGTTTAATACGGAGAGATAATATTTATCCTCATCTAAATGTGGATGTTGTGTTATGAGAAACTTTACTGCGGTAGAGAGTATAAGAGAAAATCTCATTTTGGCTTTTGATGCAAAATACACTTTTGCTTATATCGCTAAGAGGAAGATAAATCCCTACAACTTCCAGCGCCGAGACCACCGAAACACGTGATTTCGACCTTTCTTTGTCTCGTCAATGATGGATGCTCGACCGCTAGAAATAGTGGCGATATAAACAAGTGTCTGATAATACAGACATAGATTTGCCGAAATGCATCAATGAATTAACAGTAAAGTTTGTTCTAACAGAACATTTATGTTTAAGTAAAAATAAATCGTTTGAACAGAAATACCAGTCATCCATATGATTACCATTCTCATACTATTCCAAAGACATTTCGATGTCTCAATATTACTTTTTACTAGGATTTCAGTTTCTCAAAACTGATACATACACAAGAAAACGGTTTTTAATGCGTGATTTTCTCTTGATCATTTTATCTCATTGTAAAGTAAATGCGTAATAAACTATGGTATCTAAGATTATTATACTTAGTTTTTACCTTCTATCAACAAATAAACAATATATATATATATAAATGGCTTCTGCAAAATCTAGAAGCAATTTTTGGAACCATAAATTCACTTTATGAATTATATCTTCAAATATGGGAAAAATCAATTACGCTACTTTTAAGCTGATATTATATATGTTATTTAACTTTACATAAAATACATTAAAAATGGATTTACTGTTAGTTAATAGGATAAACGTTCACAAAAGGTACAAAAGTTGCAACGTATGAACAAATTATTTTATTAAAAGCATTAAAAGTGAAAATGATGTGATAAACGGAGATCATTAATGTACACTTGCATATGTGTGTGTGTGTGTGTGTGTGTGTGTGCATACATGTTTCTGTAATTGTGTGTGTGTGTGTGTGTGTGTGTGTGTGTGTGCATACATGTTTCTATAATTGTGTGTGTGTGTGTGTGTGTGTATATACTCTTGTTTGGATGTAAAGATGTGAGCATACATATATCATGTATATATGCGTGTATATATATATATATACACACACACATATACATACATACATACGCACGCGCACACACATACGCACGCGCGCACATACACACACACACACACACAAATACATAGTGTATTGTACCATTCATTATTGAATTAGATATTCTTTTTTGCTTCATAGTGTCAACTGTCATTAAAAAATGTTTAGCGGTACACACACACGCGCGCGCGCGCGCGCGCACACATATGTGGGTGTGTGGGTGCTTGTTTACGGGGTGGGGTACCCAACCGGAATTTTGCAATGTTATTTTATTCACTTAGTTTTCCATGTTTACACTTTTATCGCCTTCAAAGTATTCTCCATTTGAAGGAATGCATCGGTCCGGACGCATTTTCCACGTTCGAAGCAGTCCTGGAGCTCTTTCCGAAATGATGCCTTTTAACGTACCCGTCGTTTGTTTCTTCACCTCTTCCACATCTGCAAATTCCGCAGCACCAGTTGTCATCACCAGTTTTGACCTTCGAAAGGAGGTCTGGATCAACTTCCAACTGTTCTTTCAGTTCACCGCATGAATTCAGTCGTGACTGCTTTCGATCTTCCGAGAGCAAGCGAGGCACAAATTTTGCCGCAACATTTTTCATTCCCAACTCCTCGCTCAAAGTCCGTTGGCAGAAGCGCCAGGACCCTAATCGCATTAACAATTCATCCAAGTGTTCAATGACGGTCCACTAAGAACAGCTCGTGAATTGTCATGATGTTTTCATTCGTTCGGGAGGTTGGTCTTCAAGCCACACGTGGCCATTCCTAAAGAATAAAAAACCACTCGTAAATTTGTGTGTCACCATGTCACACCAGGTATTTCTGTTCCAATTAGGAACATTGTATATCTATATCCCTTTCTATCTATCTATTTATCTGTCTGTCTGTCTGAATATATATATATATATATATATATATATATACACACATATATAATATATATGTGTGTGTGTGTGTGAATGGATATACGTATATAATACATATATATACACATATATATATATATATATATATATATATATATATATATATATATATATATATATGGGAGAATATACAAAAAATAACAACAGACGAGGACAGGTGGTGTAAATATCAAAAGTATATATTAGTATGACGCTCGGGAATACGGAAAGTCTTTGACGTTTCGAGCTACGCTCTTCAACAGAAAGAATACGGAGACAAGGAGAAAAACACGGAGAAAAAAATTGAATAGTGTTCAGTCAACGGTCAATCATAATAATGGTGCGAATGTGTGTGTGTATATATATATATATATATATATATATACACACACACACACACACACACATTCGCACCATGCACACACACACTCTTCACCATAAAACCACAGATGATGACAAGCATTCGGGCGTGTCTACACATGAATATCATTAATTATGCGATACCGGTGTATAATTACGCATGTGCCGGCAACTATGTTAGTGACAAAACATGGTTAATGAACGGTTCAGTCGTTCGACAAATCAGACAATCCTTGTTTACACTTGAAGAACACAGACGCAGTCAACTGCAAGGCAGAATTGCTCAGTTCGGCAGCCATCAGTAGGAGATTCGGTCACAATGGTGCTGGTGAAATTTCACGTTGCATGCATCTTGCTCCTCTTCTTCTTCCACCTCTCCCTCCTTCTTATCATCATCATAAATATCTTCATAATCATCATCATCAACAGCAAAAACAACAGCAGCATCACTTTCGCTTTTATCATCATCATCATCTTCACCTTCTTCCTCTCCCTCCTCATCATCATTCTTATCCTCCCCATCATCATCATTCTTATCCTCCCCATCATCATCATCATCAACATCGTCATTAACACTCACCTCCTTATTGTCATAAACATTCTCATCACGACCACCACCACCACCTTCCCCCACTATATCATCATCATCATCATCGTTATCACCATTGTCTCTACCACAACTCGTATCACAGCCATAAACTCTGCCACATGTAGCACAGCCATAAACTCTGCCACATGTAGCACAGCCATAAACAGCATCATCGTCATCGTTCTAATTCTCTTCGTCATTCTCTTCGCCTTCGTCCGCGTTGGTTTCTTCTCCTTCATCTACTTCGTCGTCATCATCATAAGCGGAAGCAGCCAAGCAATCACCATCTGCATCACAATGCTCAAGTATTCTTCCAGACCATAATTTATGGGGAAGAAATAAAACGGCTAACATCATATATATATATTTTGTCCCTAATATTATTATTATATATATATATATGTATATATATGTATATATAAATATATATAGTGTGTGTGTGTGTGTGTGTGTGTGTGTGTGTGTGTGTGTGTGTGTGTGTGTGTGTGTGTGTGTGTGTATCGTAATCCGGTTCTTATGCATGTATACATGTACATACACATACATACACACAGGCACACACAAACGCACAGGCGTGTATATATTTAGTAAACGCAATCGAGGTATCATTTAATTAAAATATCCATCTATGTATTATACTAAACGTATACACACTGCCAGTATGCTATTTATGACGCTACACGTCATTAGATAATATTTCTTATGGACGAAATGCGTCGGAAACACCATAATTATCGAAGAGACAATATTTCTTCCCAGTCGTGGAAAGTGAGAGCGCATGATGCATTTCGGCCTGAATGAGCCTCGTCAATAACGGCTATTCGCAAGCAGTCAAATATTCCGTCGAGAATTCGTCGTCTCCGAAAAAGGAAGAATTGTAGATAATAATCATTAATGTTGCAAATAGTTGTCCAGCTCAGTAAAAATCCGTTTTACACAAATGTGACAGTATTTAATCAGCATACATACGTCATACTTATTGCATACACACAGTTGATAGGTCTGTTACTTTTGAATTTCTCCAGAGACTTCTATGGACTTCGCTATATGAAAGACGAAGAATTCTCGTCCAACCATAAGAAGCAGACGCACTCAGTGACTGCTGCTGGAACGAACTTTCTTCTCTTTCTCATGTTTATTGATTTACCGCAGCAATTTCATTAAACGGAAGCAATATTTAACAATATATTGGTCTGTACACCAATTTTTGGTCTGTACATCAATTTTTAAATAGAAAAAGATCGAAAGTCACTTCAATGTTTCGGCTTCCTCATAGTAATCAAACTTAAAAATAATATGTTTGTATATATATATATATATATATATATATATATATATCGATATAGGGCAGGGAATTGTCAATTAATTAATTAATTAATTAATTAACAATTTTGCCAAGTAGTTCAGTATGCAAAAAACCTTTATCGGTAAACCATTTATAATTATAAACATATAGCGATCAGCAGGAGTTGCTTCAACAACATACTGAAAATTTAGAAATAGCAGTTAAAAAACTACTAATTCTAAATACAATTTTTTCTCCAACGGATGGCGATATTTATGGCACACATAGAGCAAAATAGAAGAGAAAATAAACGAAAACAAACCTGCCGTTAGTTAATCATGTACGACGTTTCGGGATTAGAATATAAAGATTCCTTCCACTCATCAGCATGATATCCAAAATTATAAATTGGAAAATGCTAATAAACCCATGTATATCTGACCATGCGACATCAAATATCACATAAGAAAAAACAGCATCTCCAAATTTATATCGACAGTAAATTCCGTATCCCTCTTCAAATTACCCCATGTGCGTCACGAATAGTCCCTCAGAAAAGATTGCAGTTTAACCATCCAGGAGACGACCATCAATATCAATATAGGGCAGGGAATTGCCAATTAATTAATAAATCAATAATTAACCATTTTGCCAAGTAGTTGCCTCTCTTGAGGCTCTCGCCTTCCGTTTTCTGCATTCCTCCTTGCTTTGTAGGTGTTTCTGGAGAGATTATGTTTTTTTCGTTGGTGGCATATTTTTACAATATTTTAAACCAAAAAGGTGGCGAGATGGCAGAAACGCTATCACGCCGTGATAAATACTTAGCGGTATTTCGTCTGTCTTTACGTCCTGAGTTCAAATTCCACCGAGTTAGACTTTGCCTTTCAATTTTCGGGCCTTGAGCCAAGAGTAGAAAAGAATATTTTAAAACAAAGATTACGAACATAGAAAAAAATATACATTAATTTCTATTTTTGTAAGCAGTTGTATGTATGTAGCATGTACATTTTTGTATGCAGTGTAAATTAACCAAATATAAGCAAACTGTAAATACCTCGCAAATGGGCAACTGCTGCGATAATTATCAACTGTTAATTGAACGGTAGATGTGTATTTTTATATAACTTGGACCTTCCACGTAATTGTGTTTTGTCAAGAGTTTCACCTCCAGCCGTTCTCGTCACATATGTATGTGTATGTGTAGATGTATGTGTGTGATTAATAACTTACGTAACGGGCACACAAACACACTCACAGACACATACACATACATATACAAAATGTGACGATACTCTTACATGCAGTGACATATACATATCGTAAGAGAGACATGTACAGTCATACATTCACGCATGTTAATCGCCACATGTGCATATGTATGTATAAATGTCTGTATGTATAAAAACGTACCTAACACAGAAACACACAGAATCAAAGAAACATACACACTCATACATCCACACACAGAGACACAGACACACTCATACATGTGACCTCATCGTCGTCGTGGTATAAAATGTCTTTTACTATCTCGTACTTATTTAACGCGCAAATACACACAGAAAAATGAAAGGACAAAAGTGAAAATTTTATATCATACAAGGAAGTCAATTCTTAGACAGAAATTACGAACCCCATTTCAGCGTATAAAGCTCTAGAAGAAAATAGTATGAGTGAAAAAATTCGAGCCACTTTAAGATATCTTTTTCTAACGCATGAACGCTCAGTGGCGTGGTTGAATTCTTATTGGTTAGTAATGAAGGCTTCTCGGCTGTATCACAGCGGTTTTCAATAGAGAGAGAGAAATGTAAATAGTGTATTCAAATAGACAGAGTGGAAAAAAATTAAATTAAGGAATTTTGTAGAGAAAACGTACTAATAGCGTGAAGACAAAGATATTTACGCACGACAAAATTGAAATATATTGGAGTCAATTTTCAGAGAAAGGGAGAGAGAGAGTGTGTGTGTGTGTTTGTATGAGAGAGAGAGAGAGAAAGAGCGAGAGAGAGTTAGTGAATGACACAGGCAGACTTAAAGAAAGAAAAGATAGAAATAAACAGAGAGAAAGGGGAGAGAATCGCTTGAAAACTGCAGAAGTCAGAGTGAGAGATTCGGTTGAAAATTGTCGTTTTTAGATAAAAACCCATGCGAAACACCTTTTTCCCAGGTCGGTTTCTCGCACTGCGCGGGAGCTCTGGGCAAAATGTTATAATGCATGACCATCCTTGGAACATAAGTAATGTGTATGTAAAGTTTGGTGAAAATAGGTTGAAAACTCTAGGTCGCGACATCGAACAACCTCAGTTACCTGAGATGCAACTAGGAAAGCAGGATTATTGAAGATGTACCAAGACAAATTGACGGTGCAAGAGCATGGCCTCGGCTCAAGAGCTGAAGAAATAAGAGTTTAAGTGTATATACACATCGATTCATTTATGTGTATATGCATGTATATACAACGTGAGGTTGATGTATTATATGTAAGACTTAGACAAACGAGTGCCGAAAGCAACCCATTTTCTTATGATTTCTCCAACATAAGGAATATTATTATTACTTGAAAATTACTCGGCAAATTGTCTAGAATAAACTTGAAAATTCAGAGATGTGGCATGTGTCTACCTAATAAAATATTTAACAATTAAAAAGCACAGCAGACAAAAACACAAGTATGTATACATACCTCCATTTATATTTATACCTACTTACAATTCATAGATGCACACACCCACACACACACGCACACACGAACGCACGCACACATGCACAAACACAGACACAGACACTCAAATACACGCACACAGACACAGACTCACACGCACACAAATACACAAACATAGACAGGCACGCACATACACAAACAGACACAGACCCACACATATTTATGCATGATTATACGTATACATGCATCTACGTTTGTGCATGGTATACATGTACAAAATTGGGATATATATATATGTATGTATGTATGTATGTACGCATAAATATACATATGTAAATACATGTATATATATTTGTGTATATGTGCTTATGAGAGAGATTTGTGCTTATGTCTAGAAATGTATTCGTGTGGGCATGTTATGCTGCAGTAAAAGAAATTATTGCTAACTTCTGCCATGGTTTATATCCACCAAGCACTTATATCCGTTATTATTATTTTTATACTTTTTCCTATATCTTTCTCATCTAATTCATATTCCTTTCATGCTGACATGTTGCCTATTACCATGTATCCGTCACCATTACATTTATCACTCATGTTAAATATGTATTTATGTATAAACATTTATACATACGTACATATATATATATATTAATGTATATTTTTTATACATATATATCATTTATATATATATATATATATATATATATATATATATATATATATATATATATATATATATATATATATATTTGAATCAAAATGTTATCTTTGTTTACAAATCTATATACACCCTTCCACAGTAACATGATTTTGGCTATCACCTTTCTACTATTTATTTGTTTCGGATATATCGGCAGTAGAAATATTTTACCAGTCATCACGTTATGATCGTAAATCACAGGATGTGTATTTTTAACTGATAATTTTATATTATCGTTAGGCCCATATGCATGCAGATACGACACATATCTACATATACATGTAGAAATATATGCACAGATATGCAGAGACGTATATACATGCAGGCAACTATATATACGAAACATCTTAATATATACACATACGTGTGTGTGTATGTATGCAGACATATATATATATTCATATGTGCATGTATGCATAAACGTGTGTTACAGACACTGTCGATATTTTTTTTCGATTAAAATGACATTTTTGTTTCTATTTCATTTGCAATAAATCAATCAATCAATGACCCTATATATATATATATATATATATATATATATATATATATTTCTGACTGAGGAGCGCAACAAAAACGGTATTTGATTTTATTGGTCGAAATCTTCCTGGTTCGATAAAATAACATACTAATGTTCATTCTTTGATTCTACGTCTTGTACGTTAATTTGTGCCTCATTGCAAATATTTGCACTCCTTATTAATTTACCATTTTCTATGTCTGCAGTCTAGGTATCCGTCGATGAACAACCAGGTTCATTGACATCGTGAAGATATACACCACTGTGGTTGATAGTTGCATTCTGTTCTACAGCTTTGCTGTTTAGACAAGGTTTTCGCTCCGCACCCATTTGATAGCATGTCAACTAACAAAGCTTGAGATTTTGTTAACCCCGAAAAAATTTATTTATCATAAAAATTCCTTGGTGGAAAAAAAGCATTTGTTAATGAATGTCAGAGTCCTGATGCTATTTGTACGCAAGACGAGTGGAAGTAGGCTAATTTAAAGTAAGATCAAGAGAATTGTAGATTAAAAAAAGAAAATGCGTCATATAAAAGATTGAAAAACAAAAGCAATGAGTGAGAACAAATGCTGCCAAAATTTAAATGAAGAATAATAATAAACAACGAATATAAACGTTTCAATCACACCAGAAACGTGTATTCTTGAAAGAAATGCGAGAAATGATATAAGAATGATTGCTGAAGAAAGCAAAATATTGACCGTTGTTTAAGAACAGAAATAAAAGTCATCAAACATGATGGAGTGAGATCGTTGAGCAAGTTTCCAATTGAAACTAAACGGAGAAAAGGCCACAAGAACTCAGATATTACAGTAATTATATAAATAATGTAAAGTATACATTATAACAAACATTGAAAAGGTCATTTGAAATCAAAGATTGGCTGAGACGCACGAAATATTATTCTTTGTTTCAGCAAGAATTATCCGAAGAATTCTTGAGTGAAAGAAGATATAAACAAAGATCCATATAGATCCAAGATATCACTGACCTGTAAGAGAATGTTTTTTTTTCTTAAGTGATTTTCTCCGATTTACAAATGTTTGCTTAAGGAAGTTCCATATATTGATAATACTTCAGAATATAAAAAGTATGTCGATACACAGTATTCAATTACACAGTGTCCAGCAAACCAACGCGAGAACATTTACGTGATCTTCCGAAATAAGAGTCAAGTCTGCATTATATCTTTTATTTGCTTGTATAAAAGAAAAGAGTGGACGAGTGGGTATTGACTGGTACATTTTCGGCCATACATCTGCTTGATCATAAACAACTACGACAACAGATGCTGTTGCTGCATTTGCACCAATAATAATAAATGACAGCATACAAAATGTGGCACAAGAATCTACAAAGAAACATTGAAAAGGAACTATGAAACTACGATGCCTCCTCTATAAACAGCTAAGTGAATCTAGCTATCACGCTACGACATCGTCATAGAAGACCTTTTTTTTTTTTCGTGATTGAGGAAAGAACGGCATGGTAGACGAACAAACTACGAGAGCTACTTCCCAACAAGTAGTAGTAGTAGTAGTAGTAGTAGTAGTAGTAGTTCTTGTTGTGGTCGAATTCTATTTCCACGTTATTTCACGAAACTATTAAACGCGATCCTATTTGTACATTAATGATTCGATTATTTTTATTTTATTTTATTTTATTTATGTGTTTCTAGAACAAAACGAATACAAAAACAGCGGAGAGACAGAGAGAGTGGGTGGGAGACTGGGGAGGGGAGAACTGAAAAGCTGAAAGATTGATCGATCGATCGATGAGTCTTGGAGGATTAGATGATAATATCACAAGACGATATAATGGTCTAATGGAAGCAGCTTCATCGACCATAGCTTTCGGTCTTCTTCATTGCCTTATCGTTTCTCATGCTTTATATTTTTCTTTCATTTAGTTTTAGAATTTCGTTGTCTCTCCTCTACTCTCTCTCTCTCTCTCTTTATATGTATATATACACATACATGTATACATATATATATATTTATATATATATACACATACATGTATTCATATATATATATATGTACATACATGTATACATATACAAATATATATATACACACACACACATATTATGCATACATATATATATATGTGTGTATGTGTGTGTATATGTGTGTGTGTGAGTGTGCACGGTTATACCTATTCATACATGAGGGTGTGTATGTGTGTGAATGTGCGTGCTTGATGATTTCTTACCAATAAGATCGAAATAAATGCCCAATAAACGTGAATTACACAAAGAAAATCCTAAATACTTCTAACGCACGCCTGTATTGAACACTTGTTGCCTTTGTGATTGTGTATATATGTATATATGTATTCATGTATCTATATACAAGCATCTCTATGTGTATATGGCATGTCTGTGTACATTTGACTGACAGAGAAATTGAGAGAGGGGCACCGAATGTGGGAGAAATATGTAACGAAATGGAGGTGAAAGTGAATATTTCTTAACTTTGTTTTCCATTGTTCTTATATATTACATTTCCCGACATAAGACGAAAACTGGCATAGACAAATATCCTACATGTTACGTTTAGCCTCAACAATTTGCTACATTAAAGTACAATGACACGCACATATACATATATATACTGTATGGTAATAAGCTTTCTTCCCAACCACATGGTTTCGAGTTCAATCCCAATGCCTGGCACCTTGGCCTTTTCCTTTTTTACTATAATCTGGGGCTCAGCAAAACCTTGTGGGTGAATTTAGCAGCCAGACTCTAAACGAAGCCCGATGTACACACACACACACACACACACACACACACACACATACGGTATGATTGCTATAAGTTGTTTGAAGGATGGCAACTGTTTCAGCCGCCTTTTCCCCAAGCCAGAAACAGAATTTCACGGAAGCACCCTGCTCCTTCGTTTCAGCCATCGCAAAAATCAACTGCAAAACAAAGACAAACCACGTGGCAGTACGACTGTACAGGCCGATGATGGCCGGCAGACTGATACCTGACGGTCACATGAATTGGCTTTTAACAGCGGAAGCCTGAACTACAACAGGTTTGTCCCACAGAGAACGTTTCCGATTACTTTTGAGCGCCACCTGGTATATGTATATACTTATACATATACGTTTGTATACATGTATATATATATACATGTATATAGATAGATAGATAGGTTTCCATACACGTATGTGTGTGTGTGCGTGTGTGTATGTATATATATATATATATATATATATATGGGGGTAATGGGAATGTTTGGGGTCGGCATGTATATAAATATGTATATATGATTCAGCTGAAATGTTTTCCTGCGGCTATGTGACCTTGCAGCAAATCAACGAATTTTCAATGTCTTACTAGAATGTTACTCTCATCCAAATTAGATTTCAAGAGAAAATGCAACGTATGAAGAATGACAAATAACCGAAAACAAACAAGAGAAAGACCAAGAGTCTCACTTTATACACGTAATATCTAACTCGAAACAGACACACAAATATTCATCATTCTGTTGAATAAATATTTTCTTCAATAAATGCCATAAATTATTCGAGAAAAATTCAGTAGAAATATATAACACATAATATTGTGCAAAATATTGCTACTTGGAACTAATCCAATAAACGTGGCTATTCTTAAACATTTCCAACTGCATTAATTCAAATAATTGTCCACGCTATCGTATGTATAAAATTCATCATACTGTATACATGGCTACGTAAAACAAACTCATCTGCCATATATTGGTTTTAATATGAGCCTCAGCAACTTCAGTTACCAGCAGTGTTCTTACACTTTTCATAATCAAAGCAGAAGCCACGATATGTCTCTTTCGAATTATATATAGTTTCTAAAAACGTAAAGCAATCAATTTCAGATCCAAAGCACTTTCTTTTTATGTCTCGTATTATCAACACAAAATACCTGCAATTCATAACATCTTCGAAACTCACTTTCAGAAAATATCCCTTTGCTACTGCTACATCGAACTTATTCCTTTCTATGTATGTATGTACGCCCTTGTGGGCGTGGAGTGATGCAATAACACCAGATGCAACGCACGGTGCATACATGACACCTTAGGTGAGATAATAAGGTTTACAGGTGGGAGATTTACATTTTAGTTTCGCTGTATTGAAAGGTTTTAACAGACAGACGCACAGACAGATGCGCACATTCACACGTTTAAATCAATGCAAAGACATACAGACGCACACGTTATTAATCATAATCGTGGGTACACGGCCTCACACACCACATGTATGTACGTCAGCCAATCACACACACAGCTATACACACATATACAAACACACCTACACACACGGTTATATCCCTCAGGCCACAACGATTCACCCACCCAGACACATACAGAGATTACGTCAACACTGCTACCATGGAGCACATGCACTCAGGTACGCCCACAGACACACTCACACAAGCACACTCACACTCACACCTTCACGGACCCGCACACACATACGCACCCTATCACACGCACACCACAGGATATACAAATCCAAATGTACATTAACATCCATAGTTTCACATCTCTGCAGGTAAGTACACTTATACACTCTCACAGCTATACACACACACGTTCAGACACATATATACACATGTGCACATCAGTACAAACCAGAGTCTTCCACTCAGTATATATATATATACACATACAGGCATATAGAAACACATCGACTCTGTACATACATGCACACACAGATTACACACGCTCACATTATTACTCAAACACATTCAGGCACAGAACAATAAACAGCACGGGCAACCCACACACCTATCCATGGGCACATAGCAATGTATGGAATGATAGCATGATGTTCACTCTTCATTATATATTATGGCAGTTTAGTGCTGTGTTTAAAGGGTGGTAATATTTGAAGGTGGCTCTCATGGCATGTAAACAACGTGTAATCCTTTCAGTTAATTTATTAATGACCTTTTCACTAGTAAGCCAGATTGATAGGGATTGTTCAGAACACAATCCACAGGTCCTACAATGTGTATTTTAGGGTTTCGCATATTTCATAATTGACCATGTAATCTCATATTTAATCCTGTCGATTTTCAGTTGCTACAGAAAATCATCCGGCAATGTCACGTGTCACTTGTACAGTTTTTAAAACTAGAAACATGATTTCTATATCGATTTTTAAAAGAATCAGCCGTGGCACCAACGTACACATAAGGGCCTTCCCTCGAGTGCACAGTGCGTCTATAGACGATGCTACGAGTCAGGCAAAGAATATCCAATGGGCAATTAAATTTATCCCTGTAGGAGCACCTATCGGTTAAATTAATCGCTCCAACCATTTCACATTCAATTGGAATAAACTCTCCATTTTTTAGAATCTGAAATTTCTAAGTTAATTTACCCTGAGGGGGTTCTTTTGCGTTTTTCAACTTCATAATGCACTTTAAATTTGCATATATGGATGGAGCAATTAAGAGAAATGATGCGTATGCAATATGAATTGACTATGATAATGAAGTGGTTATCCTGTGTATGTATTCTCCATTTTCTTTATATCGTTAAAATTCTTCTCCTGTATCGAAAACAATGGAAACCTCTATAGCGACAACTGGTGTTTCCGAATTGCGAGGTTTTTATATCGAAGAAGAACAAACGATAAACACTAGTACATATACACATGTAGAATTGCCAATATCATTAAGCGATATCATCTAGATATTTACCAAAATACAATATTCAAAATATTTCCGTTTCAACATAAAGGGAAGCAAAATGGTCAACTACGGAAGGCAAAAGAAGATGCTTTATAAGGATTCGAAATTCAAAACTAAACTGAAAACCACCAAAACTGCTACTAAGAAAACATCTACCTCGATACATACATGTTTGAAAAGCTGAACATTACGAAAAGTGAAAAACTACTGCATAAAAACATTCGTCTATAGAATGTATGTGATTAATTTTTTTAAAGAATATATAATGTAATATATAATTTTTAATTTACGAACAGTTTTTTTCACACATTTTTACATTACGGCATTATATATATATATATATATATATATATATATATATGTGTGTGTGTGTGTGTATATATGTGTGTGTGTGTGTGTATATATATATATATAAGTTTATATATATGTATATATTTGTGTTTTGTTTGTGTATGTATCTAAGAATGCATGCATGCATTCATGTATATCTGTAAGTATTTATGCATGTATGTATGTAGATAGGTAGGTAGGTATCAGTGTGTTAGTGATGGTACTTGTGAGGATACATA